>NC_092879.1:76726377-76776377 GCF_028372415.1 Notamacropus eugenii
AGCATTCTTGGCTTTACTGCCAAGCACAAACAAGGAAGGGGGATGGTGGTGGCAGGGAGGTCAGTTCCCAAGCTACAGATCGGCTGGCCCCGCATTCCCAAAGCACACCCCAACCCCGAGTCCTTGGAAGTTTCTTCCCCCCCCCCCCCCCCCGGCAACCATCTGATAAACGAGAGGAGACGCTGTAGCCAGCTGGACCAGAGCCCGGAGTCGGAGCCCAGGGGGGAGGGGGGTATGGGGCCGCGACTCAGTTCGAGTTTGTTCGCTCTCCCTCTCTCCGTCCGTCCTTGCCTGCCTACCTAGCTACCTGCGCCACGGCACAGAGGAAGCCAGGGGCGGCTGGTCCGGGAGAAGGCACCCAGGGGGCGCCGGTGCCGACTCCCAGTCAGTGCGGCCCCCTACTGGGCCCCCCTCCCAGCAACCCCGCCCTACCACACCCAGCTCGGCTTCCTAGGCCTCACTAGCAGAGCCTTCTCCCTTTCCTCCCCCTGGCCCCCGCCAGCTCCAAAGGAAAGGATACTTTCCATGTTCGACATGGTCCGGCCGTTTCTCCCGGAGGTGCCGGTGGGTAGCTCGGAGGCACTGGAGCTGCGCGGGCCGAAGGCTGCAAGTCACCGGAGCTCCCGCGCTTCCTCTCGCACGGAACTCGGAACTGACTGCGCCTCTCGTCGGTTTCGGGAACCCACTTCCGGCTTTGCTGCCGCGCGGGGTGGCGGGTGGAGGCGTCAGGCGCCTGAGGGGCGGGGCTTAGGCGTTCCATCCGTCCCTGCCCGCCCCACCCCCGCCAGCTGGGCGGCTCAGGGAGCTAGGCAGGGAGCTAGCGACAGGGAAGCTTGGAGAGACCAGTAGGTGCGCACAGATCGACCACTAGGGGCGCCCGCGCGCTCCTGCCCCAGGAGCCTCGCGCCCTTCTCCCTCCCTCACTCCTCGTGTCACGTGTCTCATGTAGCGTGCCTCATGTCGCGTGCCTCGTACCTCGTGTCACGTGCCTCGTGCACGTGCCTTTCCCGCCTTCACAGTTCCCTCTAGCCCCGCCCTCTTCCGCAGGCGCTCTTCCCCCTCGGGTGGGACGGTCGCCTCAGCAGTTACTCCGCGTCCCTCCAGACGGTTGGTAACAATTTTCCGTTCCGTCGCCTTCTACCTTCCCTAAATCCTCCACACTTTTTGGTGTGGCCCCCTTTCCCCACCCCCCCACCCCCAGATTTATTTGGCAGCCTTCGTTCATCCTCCGTTCCCTCAGTACCAAAAAGCCGTTCGGAAGGAGAAAGGTAGAGTTGGGGCATTTTGTGTACTTTTTCTTATGTTGACTTAAAATAAAGGCTGGTGGGGACTAGAGGTGGGTCTTCAGGTAAAGTTTGGGGCAGCTAAACCATCCCCAGTGGGGTACAAGCGTAACTGGGAAGGGCCTGGCCCAGTTCTCTTCAGGAGGGCCTCTTCGGCTTTAATGGCGGCGGCGGCAGCCGTTGGGCCGCGACGGGGGGGGGGGGGGGGGGGGGGGGGGGTGCGCGTGGCGCGTCACACAGTTGCGGCCTCCGACCACCAGATCGAGTAACGGTCCAAATGAGTTGAAAAATCCTCTGCCAATTAAATGTTGCTTTTTAGTCATTTTTTCAGTCAAGTTCGACTTTTTGTGGCCCCATTTGGGGGTTTTCTGGGTAGAGATAGTGGAGCGGTTTGCCACTTCCATGTCCAACGATCTAACCATACTGATGCCCCAAAAAGACGGGAGGCAGATTCTGAGGATTTGTATCAGAGATCCTCTATCATTTCTTAGGAAACTGTTCCAATATAGGAAAATTGGAAAGGGTCCTCTTGGTCAACTGTAAAGTGACCATTAAAAACAAAGCTGAGGTAAAGGTTGTCTGCCTATCAGGACCGAGGTTCACAAGAGATGAAATTTTGATTAGTAGACTGGGCAGGACAATAGATATAAGGCACTTTCCTGTCTCTGTTGATGACTGCCAGCGGAACATTGGGCAAATCACCTAACTTGTCTGGGTCTTTACTTCATCTCTCAAATGAGGCGATGGAACAGAGTGACATAGAAAATTTGACTTTAACTTGAAATTTACCCCCCGTCTTGGGATCAGAAATGTCGGCTCCTAAATTGCCATAGAAGGAAAGTCTGTGGAAGTATTACTTTGAAAATAATTTTATGTTCTCATGAAGTTGTGTCCTCAGACAATTTGGCTTGATTTTTTTCACTTTTAATGTCATTTTAGCAGAATATTTCAGCATGTGTTGAAATTTATTTCCCCATATTTAAATCTATTTAGATAAACTTCATGTTTGCTTTGTTGATAGACCAGTTTGAAAATTGATTGTATTAATTGTTTGTGTTAATGCTTTCTGGACTAAGTACGAGCCCTTAATGCTTCAAAGGTAAACCTTATTGACCATAATTGTTATAACAAATGCATTCCTGGAAGAACTTATATGCATGAAGCTGTTATGTAATATTCTTAGCATCTCTAGTCCTACTTCATACATTTCTGTGCTAAAATATTTATTTTTACAATAATACAGTTAAACTCAACTTGGCAGATTGACCAGGATAGCTATTACTTCTGTACTTCTGACTTAGAGGAACAATTTTTTTTCTGTTTCGGAGACACCATTTTGACATTAAGATAAAAATAAAAATCAGTCTTTCTAAGATTCTCAGCATAGCAAAACTCATGATAAATTGACATATAAGAAGGAAAGAAATGCTAGATTACTATATTTTTTTCCTAAGATTTTGGAACCTAAGTTCCCATAAGTTAGGTTGGTGAAATGCTTTTAGAATACACACCCAGAAGGGAAGGATTTCATAATAATATAAATATATTGATAATGTTGAAGATTTGAATCAGTTATATTTGGAACTCATTTATGCTTTTGCTTTATCACTTGTAAAACAGAAAATGTCAGTTCAATGGATTAATTTGCCTTCTGTTATTGATATTTTTAACTTAAGCAAAAGGGAAATAGAAGTAGCATTTCTATGTCATCACTTTCAGTGACATTTATTAAGATGACTTAAAAGTTGGTTGAGGGCTGGCTGACCTAATTTTGGTTGTTAAAGTAGCATGTTTTTCTTCAATTTCTAATTTCAGAAAAGTAGATTACAGGTTTAGTTAAGTTTTAATGTCAAAAGTTTAAATGATGCAGCATATTAAAGAAAGGTTTTGAAAGTAACTTTCAAGAATGTTCTTGGTTTACATTACCAGTAAATACACTAATGATCAGTTTGATTCATTGAAACTTTATCTTGGCATTTTGAGTATACATGAAACCTTCAATTTGCTTTATACAATTTAAGTAGAGCAGAAACCTCAGAGATCATCTAGGCCAACCCTTTCGGTTTACATGAAGAAAGTAATGCTTTAGGAGCTCAACAACTTGACCAAATTAGCATAGTTGGTAAACTGAGAGCTGGGATTAGAATCCATGTCTTTTAATTCCAAGTCCATTTTACTTTCTACTATATCACAGAACTAATAAAGATTAACTATATTAATCTAAATGTATATTTTAAAATATATTTAAACTTTTTTCTTTTTCTTTTCTTTTTCTTTTTTTTTAGCATTAGGAACATCCATTTCTTTGTTATATGTGGTTGTTAAATCTCTGTTGTACTTCAGTCTTTGGCAGATTTACATGAACACATACATATGTGCACACATCCTCTCCTAAATATGCAGCTTCCTTTATCCTATCCTTAGAAGAGGGTGATAATGATTCAAGATAGGTTCACTATCTTAATTTATCTTCTGTCATTGTTAATGCTGAATCTAAAGGTTTAGCAAAAGTAGTGTCTATCACAGAGCCACGTACAGAGGAAGTTAGATGATGCAGGTATAGTTATTTTTTCTATGGTTATGCAAATACAAAATTCTTCAAAGAATCCCAGTTATATTACCTATTTCCTGTGTGACATTGGACAAGTCACTTCCTCTCTATGGGCCTCAGTTTTCTCCTCTGTAAAATTAGGTATATTCTTAGGTCCTTTTTAGCTATAGCTCTGTGACTCTAATGTGGGCTCTTTTCTTACATCCACTGTAAGGTGTTAAAAACGTGGTAATCCTAAATTGATGGTGAAGAAAAACAAAAGTAGGAAATTGAGATTAGAGTAGTACTAGACTATTTCCTCATCCCCTTGCCCCCCAGTATTTTCAGCTGCACTGCTGTTCTTTTTTTGGTGCTGGCTCGAATTTTGGTCACAAGTTTATAGAAACAGCTGGAAGGGACTTCAGAAGGCCATCTACTCCAGTCCTCTCATTTTAAAGATGAGAAATCTGAGGCCCAGGGAGGTTAAGTGACTTGTCCAAGGTCACACAGATAGCAAGCATCAGAAAAGGGGGTTTTAACCTGCAGCTTCTAACTCCAGAACCAATGCTCTTTCCACCCTCATTGGTATGGGGGTAGAGGGAAGGGGAAGAAAAGTAAACAGGATCTTAAAGGAATAATGCCAATATAGTAGGTTGGCAGAAGTATTTAGGAGCCCCCCAAAATGTGACTAGAGAGAAAGATTATCAAGAGATGGCTAGAAATCATTCAGGAAACTAGATGAGGAAAAAATTGGAATCTTTGAAAATCTTGCAAAGATATAGCTGAAGATTTTTATTGTTCATTGTAATAGAGAGGTCACTCCCAGAATTTAGGGGAAGGGCAACATCAAGGTGATTTATTAAAACAAGGACAAAAAGATTGCTAGTTTCAATTGACCTTTTATTTGGGTTTTGGCTGGCAAAGCCAGGAGTCAGAAAGTTCATTTAAACACAAGAGAAATGAATTTAAATAGTCATATGTATGACCTGCATAGTCCTCACCATAATTAGAGAGAAGAAACACAGAAAAAGGAAAAAGAATGAGACCTGACACTAGAATTAAACAGGATTTCTCATTATTAATATGAGAAAAAAATAGAAAAAGGGAGAAATTCTGGGTTAAGAGTAGTAATAAACTTCACAGATTTATGATTTTAAAATGAATATAAACTGCTTATTTTAAATTGAAAATAAGCTAAATTCTTTTAAATATGTAAATTCATAAAATAAAGTGGCATTAGAGAATTAAGTGTGATGTGCAGCACAAAGAAAATATCTGGAGGAGTCTCTTATATACTTTTAATAGAGAATCTAGGAATTTGATTTTCCCTCTGCTGGGCAACCTGTTAAAAAACTTGAATAATCAAATTGAAATTATATTTTTCTATTGTCAGTACAGCTTGACTATTTCTTATTAAATGATATGATGAACAAAAATGATCAAGTATTTTCTGTTAGAAGGTATATCTTCACACTTGAAAATCCTTTAAAATTATTTTTGGAACACACACACACACACACACATATAATGAGAGATAGTGTGACACATTCAATAAAGTGCTAAATCTGTAGTTGGGAACACTTTAAATTTAAATTCAAATTCTCTCTCTCTCTCTCTCTCTCTCTCTCTCTCTCTCTTTCTCTCTCTCTCTCTCTCTCTCTCTCTCTCTCTCTCTCTCTCTCTCTCTCTCCCTCCCTCCCTCCCTCCCTCCCTCCCTCTCCCTCCCCCTCTCTCCCCCTCTCTCTCCCCCTCCCTCCCTCTCTCCCTCCCTCTCCCTCTCTCCCTCACTCCCTCTTTCCCTCTCTCCCCCCACTCCCTTCTCTGACCAGAGGCAAGTCACCTAACTTCTCTGAGCCTCAAGCAACACTCTTAAGACTTATTTCTCTTTATACTATGGTATGTAAAGATTTTTCTGTACAGGAATATTTGCTCAGAAAGAAACTCATTTACAATTAACTTTTTCCTTTCCTTTAGTATTTTAAGGTCCTCAAGCTGTGTGAAGAAGGTGTGGGTGAAGAACAATTTACGTTTGGAGGGAAGCGACAAGGTAAAAATCTTGTTTTAATGGAGAAATTTCATCATTCTACACTTCTAAAATTCCCGTTGTTTTTTGACCCCAAGACAAACTCAATGTCAAAGTGCTGTGTAGATTTTTTTTCAAAGTCTTGGTAGTGACTTTTCATCTAGATTCTTAAGGTAAAGACTTTTCCAAGTTATATTCATGAGTCCAGTTACCTAGGTGTTTGGCCAGAGAAAAATCTGACATGATTTTTATACAGTTCACAAATCCCTTAAATTTTAGGACATACACCCTGTGATTTGTAAGTGTTTATTCTTAAGTAACTAATAAGTAGCTCACATTTTTTTAAATTTTTGGACACAGTCATATAATATTAACTTCATTTTGAACTAAAACAGAGTGGGCTTGGGACTCTGGTCCCAAGAATAAAATCCTAGCTTTTATTAATTTTAAAAATTCTTTTACCACTGTCTTTTGTTTTTCACATTACAATTATTTCCTAATGTACCCCCCCTCCTTTGTAACAAAGCAAACAAGTTATACTGAAAGAGAGATTGCCTCTGATATAAGATCTCCTACTTGTAGTTCATCATCTTCTCTTCTGAGGGGTGAAAAGTATGTCCTCTCCAAGAGTAATCATTAATTTAACGTGACTAGCTATCTTTTGAGATTGTTTTCTTAGTTATTGAGGGATTTAGTATGTTATTCACTTGGCCTTTCCCCCCACCCATATCAGTTCATATAACTGAACCCTAACCTATTTTTTCTGAATTTTTCTCTTTTGTTTTCCCTACTGTGTAATGCTGTTCCCTTTTACATCCATATGCTATAATTTTTTTTTCAACTATTCCCCAATTGAGGGACATCCACTTTCCTTGTAGTTTTTTATCACCAGAAAAAAATACTGCTATGAAAATTTTGGAATATATGGAACCTTTCTATCATTGAGTTTCTTGGGGATCGATGCCTAGAAGTGGTTTCACTGAGTCAAAGAGTATGAACAGTTTAATGACTTTTCTCGCACAATATCACATTGATTTCCAGAATGGTTGAGATAATTTGCAGCTCCGCCAAAAGTGAAATATACTTTGTCATAGCTCCTCCAACATAAAACCTGTCTTTTATCATCTTTGCCAGTTTAATGTGTGTGAAGTAAAGCCTCATAGTTCTTTAAATTTGAATTTCTCTTATTAGTGATTTGGATAATTTTTTTTTCCTTTTGCACACTGTTCATATCCTTTACTTACTTTTCTGTCCAGGAATAATTCTTTATTTTATAGAGGGTGTTCCAAAAGATTTAGTGAAGTTTTAACCTATTACAGTTTAGTATTTATGTCAATTTCTTCTATATCTTGGATGTAAAATTTTTATTACAAATGTTTAATCTAAAAAGTTTTTTCTACTTAACAGCTTCTTTACAATTTTACATATTTGATATCATCAATTTTGTCCTTTGTGATTACTAACCCTTCTTTGGGTTTGCTTATAAAAGGTACTTTCTTCTTCCTCAAAGTATTTTTTAGGATGTGACTTTTAAAAAAAGTTTAGGTTGTTTACCTGTAAGATGCTAGTCTAAACTTATTTTCTGCAAAAAATGCTTTCCAGTTTCCCCAGAATTTCTTGTTAAATAGAGAAACTTTCCTGTAGTCTTTTGTGTACTTGGGCTTGTTGAACACGGAGCTATTGTTGTTCACTTCCGTTTAGATTTTTCTTGTCACTTTCTTCTACTGATCTACTTTTTCTCACTTTCAAAGAAAGAACACTGTAATAAATCGTTTTGAGGATTTTTGGTTTATAATGTAGGTGGAAACCAGATAAAATTTGGCACTCTTATTTCCTTAATTCCTTTTTTCATTATTTGTATAAGATTGTAGAACTTTCATTTCTCCAAATGAATTTTGTTATTTTCTCTAGTTCTACAAATGACTGTCTTGCAGTTATGATTGGTATAGTGCTAAATCTGCACGTTAATTTAGGCTCTATTGATATTTTTATTGTATTATATGTAGCCCAAACATGAACCTGGAATAACTCTTCAATGATTGAATTTTCATTTATTTTTTAATGAGTGTTTTGTACTTTTATTTCTATAAGACCTAAGTGTATGGTAGGCTAAATCCTAGATGTTTTATGAATTGTAGAGTTGTTTTGAATGGAATTTCTCTTTTTAGAATTTCCTACTGCTTTTTACTCAATTATGGTGATGATGTTTGTGGATTTTGTATCCTGCTACTTCACTGAAGCTGTTAATTGTTTCAGTTAATTTCTTCCATAATTCTTGGTATTTTCTAAGTAAGCAATGCTGTCATCTAAAAATAAGCATATTTTGCCTTCTTTCTGTCACTGTTTATAACTTGAATTTCTTCTCTTATTATTGTTATAACCAGCATTTCTGATACTACATCAACTAATATTGGAGGACATCTTTGCTTGGTCATTGTACTTACTGGGAAAACTTCCAAGGTTTCTTCATCGCAATTAATGCTAGCTCTTGGTTTTAGATTTATACTTTGATCCTATTAAAGGAGGACCCTTCCATTCTTATTCATGAATATTGTATTTTGTTGAAGGCTTTTTCTGCACTTGTTGATATAATGATCTATTTTTGTTCAGATGATTACTTATGCTAATTACTTTCCTAATGTTGTCTTTATATCCCTAGTACAAATGCAGCTTGACCAGAATGAATAATTTTTTTGGTTTATTGCTGTGTCTTTGCTAATATTTGAGGATAACTAAATGATGAAGTAGATAGAGCACTGGGCCTGAAGTTAAGAAGACCTGTGTTCCAATCCAAAGTTAGATGGGTACTAGCTGAGTAACCTTGGGCAGTTCACTTAACTGCTGTCTGCCTCAGTTTCTGTAAAATGGAGAGAATAATCGCATCTACTTCCCAGGGTTGTTGTCAGGATAAAATGAGATAATATTTAGAAAGCACATTTTATATAACTTCTAGCTATTACTATTTAACACTTTTGCATCAACCAATATTTGTTAGTGAAATTGGCCTATAACTAACATCTTTCTCTGTTTTATCTCACTCTGATTTGAGAATCAGTACCATATTTTCCTCTTAAATGGATTTTCGTCCAATATCTTCTTTATCAGTCATTGGGAACAATTTTTATAGCATAGATATTTTTCTTTAAATTTCATAGAATTCGCCTGTAAATATATGTTAACCACATTACTCCCCTCCCATCCCTTTTGATAGTTTGTTTATGGCATCCTCTATTTTTCTTTCTGAGATTTGGCCAAGATTTATTTCTTATTTTGTTAATTTTGTTCCTTTTTTAGGTATCTATCCATTCCCTTTGAATTCTCAGCTTTTCTAATGTTTAATTGTGGATAGTAATTTCTGGTAATTCTCTTTATTTCCTTTCCAATTTTGTTGTGAATTTACTTTGTTTATTTTTTATCTTGATAATTTGATTGTCCACTTAAAAAATAAACAAGTTTGTAGTTAATTGATTTTCTTAGTGTTTAAAAACAAACTCAAATTTATAATTTCTATTTCTTTTCCATTTTTAATTTTATCTATTTCTCCTCTAATTTTCAAGATTTTAACTTTTGGACTTTATTTCGGGATTGTTAATTTCTTGATTTAGTAAAGTACATGCTCTGTTCAGTAATCTCTTCTATTTTTGTTAATACATCTTTTAAGATATATATTTTGTGTTCTTTTACAGAATCTTATAAATTGTGGTATATTGTCTTGTCATTCTTCAATATAGTTTTTTTATTTATGATTTTTTAACACTCATTAGGAAATCATCACTTAGGTCTATATATTTTCCTTATGTTTCTTATATCAATTATATGGACTATTTGTGTCTGACCTATGACAGAGACTTCTGAGCTCATGTTAGTCTGATTAGCCAAAGCTGGAACACTTGACCCCAATATAGTGATGTCATTTTGTTCCTCTTTGAGAACAAAGGATAACAACTATTATAACAATTACTTGGCTTCTTTATAAATAATATGTTTAATATTTCTTCTTTTTCACATTTATTTATAATTTCTTTAGGTACTTAGTACAAGGTACTGTGTGAAACTGACAAATAGGTGTATCCTTGAATATTCCCATTCAGAAGTAGTTACAAGCCTTTGAAATCTGATTTTTCTAAGTCTGTTCACCTTGATGTTTTTCTTGTTTATCTTTTTGTTAAAGGGGGATATTAAAGTTTCCTACAAATGTACTGCTGTCAATGTTTTTTTATAATTTTTTTAGCTTAGCCTTTAATGATTTAGATACTTTACCAGGGTACTTATGTGAATTTTCTCTATTTAATCTTTACTGGCATTTTCCATTTTTAATGTTGCTTTCTCTGAAATCATGATTGCAATTCTTGCTTTTTTGGAATCATTCCAAGTACAGTAGATTTTGTTCCAGCCTTAGATTTTTGCTCTGTGTCTCTTATATTTTAATTGTGTTTCCTATTTGTAGTAAATTGTTGGATTTTGTTCTTATCTATTTTGTCATTCTCTTTCATCTTATCGACAAGTTTAACCGATTCATATTTAAAATTATAATTGTTAAATTTGTGTTTTTCTCCATTTAATTCTTGTAAAGAAAATTTTGAAAAAATATTTCTGTTAATACCTGAGTTTTCCTTCTGCCATATTAGGCAAGACTCATCTTTTCTATATTAGTGTGACAAGAGACTGTATATTATTGGATTCTTCCCACAGTCAAATTGAGGAGTATATGAGCATAGATACATAGATGAGAGGAAACATCAGACTTAGTAAATGTATTGAAAAAAAAGATTTTATGTTTGATTTACCTAAGGGCTAGGTCATGACATTTTGTTACCTGTTCTCATCAGCTTTCAATCTCACATTTTTTTAGACCATTGTCCAAATATGGTAATTAACTATTGCTCAGCTCTAGACTGAAATACATTTAAAAGTTATTAAAAACTCCTGTTTATTCATGTTCTAAAATGGATCTTAGATGGTATAAGAACTCTGTAGGAAAATTCATATAATGTCTAATTTAACATAAAATTAGAGAAGAGTACGTAAAAGTAAATAAAAATGTTGACAAAACTTTAATGATAAAATAAGCAAGAAAACAATTAATAAAAATATTAATTGAGGAGCTTCAGTAAGTCAGTCCTTTAAGTACTCATTCCTAAATGACAGAAACCCACCACATTGGTATTATCAGACTCCTTAGCCCTTCGTGGAACTTTTCATCTAGATAATCTTATTGCTTCCTGGATCAAAAATAAAATGCTCTGTTAAGCCTTCAAACCTCTCCTACCTTTCCAGTCTTCTTAACATCTTATTCTCCACTACCTAGTTTTTGAATCAGTGACACTGACCTCCTGGCTGTTCCATGAAAAAGAAAGTCCATTTCTTGGTTCTGGGCATTTTCTCTGGCTGTCTGCCATGCCTGAAACATGCACACTCTCCCCTTGATTCTACTGACCTTCCTGGCTTCCTTTAAGTCTTAACTGAAATCCCATCTTCTACAGGAAGCCTTCCCCAACTCCTCTTAATCCCAGTGCCTTCCCTTTGTTGATATATGTCCGATATATCTTGTATATAACTTGCATCATAAACATTTATTTGCATGTTGTCTACCCCATTAGATCATGAACTCTTTCTGTATCTCTACTATTGCACAATCCCTGACACATAGTAGGCACTTAATAAATGCTAGTGATTGATTATCACCACTTTGACCATAACATGTCTCAAGTTCTTTATCTACCTGTAAAATAACTTAAAATTTACTTAATAAACTCTTCCACTTAGCATCTTCCACCAGACCCTAAGCCTCTTGGTTGCCTGTGAAACATGAGAAAGTGTTGCTATAGTGACTGATTTTAGCTGACCATCAAGTTCTGTGTAAGGTCTTAGGCTAGTAATTAATCAGAACCAGAAATTAGTTATTTATCATAGATTAGTAGACAGAAAAAACCCTGTTTTCCTCCTCCCCTTCTGAGAACTGAGAATTTCTCAATTGTTTGGAAAAAGAAATATTTCAAAGGGCCCTAATGCTCTTCTAGTACTTCTCATCACTTTGCCAACGTTATTTAACTGAACTGTTGTTGAATAGAGATAAGTCACAAAACTTAGCCCTAATTTTTTCCTCCTGAAGAAAATTATATATAGGGTTAAGTAACTCTTCCCAAGACTATATAGCAAGTTGATCCTGGCCTTTCTAGTTTTTATTCCAAGGTAATGTTGTGAATTTATATAGAAAGAATGATCTTTGGGGTAAAAAAAATAAAACAACAATTTAATAATTCTCCCTGACTATCTTAGTAGAACTTTTAATCTTTCAAAAAAGGTATGATTTGTGGATCTTGATTTTTCACATTTTCATTATATTATTTCTTTGAAATTTCTTCTGTTTTTGGTAAACTATAATTTATCCCTCCCTCACTCAAAACAAAGTCAAGTGTAAGTCATGTCATCATTTCTCTGATGTCATGGTCTTCTTCGAGAATGAAGGATGAACACAACATAATAATTTATCTAATAGATCTTTCTTACTGTTCCTTTTGCCTTGCTTCTAAGGTCTTCCTTCTAAAACTTACAAACATTCACACACCATTCTTGTGGCCCTTCTTTTTAAGTTAGTCACAACCGAGGAGACTTTAAGGTCAAGCTCATTCTGTATTTATAGTTTCCGCAACAGTTAGAATGCTATATCACTAACATAAAAATATGAGACAGAGAGAGAGAGAGAATATGAATGTATGGTATTGTAGAAAGAAGGCCAGCCTTAGAGTCAGCACCAGTTCAAGTACTGCCTCTGATACATACTGGTTGTGTAACCATTAGCAAGTCACTTCTTGCCAGTACTTATTGGCAAGCAACTCTGTAAGATTGTAAATTTTAGGCAAATTCCTGACTTGCAGCTGTGAAGAGAAATTATACACTATCAGAGCTCCACCTACCAATGAAATAACAGAAACAGATTATCTATTTACCTATATGTATACATAGTTGTTTGCAGGTTGTCTTCCCCATTAGGCTGTGAGCTCCTTAAGAGTGGATTGTCTTTTGCCTCTCTTTGTATCCCCAGTGCTTAGCACAGTGTCTGGACTGTAGTAGGCATTTGACAAATATTTGCTAGCTATCTATTTATCTACCTATCCATGTATCTGTCTATCTAGATTAGGAGCTATATGTATTACATACTGAGACTCTTGGAAGAAAATATTTCCTAACCATTATACAAAATCACACTATAAACTTGGGGGGGGGGTTGACTTTAGAGGCTATATAGTCAAACTATGCCTAAATAAGAATTACCTTTAAATCATAACTGACAAAAGGTCATGCAGCTTTTGATTAGAGATCTCCAGTGATATTGAAACTCATTACCTCTTGAGGTAGTCCGTTCCACATTCAGAGGGAGTCAGACTAAGGGACCTTGCTGCACCTGTTTCTTAATACCAGAAGTTTAATAACTCATGACAGGGTATTTTCTAGTAATAAGACACCAGTCTGTGTGGTACCAGTTACTGTTGCTTACTCAGGTAGAAGTTAGGCTACTATATAAATTGTTATTTATCTTTTTATAAATAAGGCAACTTACCAACTAATTATGAGCTCCTGGAGTCAAGGGTTGTTGTATATTTAGAATAATAGGATGTTAGAGCTAGAAGCAATTTAGTATAACCTTTTCATTTTACAGAGGCATAAACTGAGAAATTGGAAACTTAAATGACTTTCTGAGGGTCATATAGCTAGTGAGAGAGCCTGGGCTGGAACACCAAACTCTTGACTCGTAGGTCAGTGGTTTTTTTTGTTTTGTTTTGTTTTTTCATTTTCCTATGCTGCTTACAAAACCAAAGAATAAAGTTGTCTTGTAAATGGAGAATGCACCATACCACACTTTACCTGTGTGTATCCAGGTCAGACTAGAGACAGGGAAAGAATAGTACAGAAAGACTGCAAAATTTCCCCTTAATTAAAATGAGAGGCAGGAATCCCAGGTCTCAAACAATGATGGGCAAAGGTTGTGTGTTGGGTGGGAAGAATAATTCTGGTTCATGGTCCTCTAATGCAGATGGCTCAGTATGTCTGGCATTGGTTCTTCAAATTCTCAGTTCAATTTAGAGAGATGCTTCCCTAGCACCTAGCATAACACGTTACATTCTGTATTTATAGGAAGCAGGCATTCAATAATTGTTTTTTTTTTATTTCCCCTTTCCCCTACTACTGCCTATAGAGCTAGTTAGATTGCTGTACTTAACTGAGTTTGCTGTCCCCTCCTTGAACCCAGTCAGATGAGAGTACAACCTCAAACAATACTATCTCCCTCCCCTCTTTCCCTCTACTGTAATATGTTTTTGTGCTTCTTCCTGTGATGTAATTTACCTTTCTCTGCCTCTTCCTTTTCACATCTCCCATTACAATCCCTTCGCACCCTTAAATCATATTTTTATCATCACATCATTTAATTTATACCCACTCTCTCTATGTATATCCTTTTAAAATATCATAATAAGTATACAATTCTCAAGATTAACAAGTATTATCTTCCCTTATAGGGATGTAAACAGTTTGCCCATATTGAATAACAAGTTTTTTTCCCTCAGTTTATCTTTTTATGCCTCTATTGAGACTAATGTTTGAAGATTGGATTTTTTATTGAGCTCTGGCCTTTTTATCAGGAAGGTCTGGAAATCCTTTATTTTATTGAATATCCATCTCCTTGCCTGAAATATTATGCTCGGTTTTACTGCGTAATTGATTCTTGGTTGTAGTCCCAGCTCCTTTGCCTTATGGAATATCATATTCTTTAATTATTTCATGTGTTATTTTATCAAAATTCTTTTTTTGATTGCAGCTTTCAGGTAGTCTGATTATTCTTATGTTTTCTCTTCTTGATCTGTTCTCTAGATCAAGTTGTTTTGCTTATGAGATGTTTCACTTTCTCTTCTATTTTTTCATTCTTTATATTTTGTTTTGTTATTTCTTGGTCGTATAACTTTGCTGGCTTCCCCTTGCCCAATTCTAATTTTCAAGGAGTCATTTTCTTCCTTAAGATTCTGGATCTCCTTGCTGGTTGACTTTCTTTTCATAATCTTCTTGTTTTTCTTGGGTTCTTTTTTTTTTTTTTAACTTTTTCCTCAATCTCTCTCTTTTGATTTTTAAAGTATTTTTTAAGTTCATCTATGAATTATTTTGGGGCAGGTACTCTTTGGGGTAGGAGAAGCTTTTGTATCCTCCTCTGAAGACAAACCCCCAGTCTTCTCTATTACTATAGTAACTTTCTATAGTTGGGTTCTTTTTCCTTTGCCTGCTCATTTTTAATTAATTAATTAATAACAGCTTGTTATTGTAATCACCTCTAGTCCTGGGGTATAGGAGAATGATGTCTCTGGCCTCAGATCCTTTTTCAGTTCTCTCCTCTGGCCTGGAACTAAAACCAAGAATTCTGCCTTCCTGTAAGTACTCACAGCCAGTAGTGTCCCAGCCCCATTGCTTCTGCATTCACCAGTGTGTGTGCTGCTTCTGCAGCTGGTTCTGGTATCCTCTATCAGCTGAGGTTGCCTCAGTCTTCCTCTGCTCAAAGGCTAGACTCTCCACACTGTCTGGGATGTAAAAATTCCTGCAGCTGGGGCAGGAGCTACCACCCAACCCAGCTAGCCCCAGGGCTCACCACTTGCTGTTTCAATGGAGTTAGGCTGAAGGTGTTTATACTTTACAGGGACCAAACCTTGGATCTTCTCTAGTTGTCCCAGGAGAATCATTTTTCTGTCTCAACTCTTATTTATTTTTACCACTCTATGTTTGTCCTGAGGCTGTATTTTGTCTTACTTGTGAAGGAGACCTGGAGTGAGTGCTTGGAATTTTCTGTTCTACTTTGCCATCTTCCCAGAATCCTCTCTGAGGTTATTTTTTTTTCTACAATAAGATGCAGTTTGCTATCTGGGCTTCTCGGTGTTGAGAGGTTAAGGGCTCTATTTGAATCACTGCTGTTGTTCAGTCATTCAGTCATGCCCAACCCTTTGTGAAAATATCACACCAATACTGGCCATGGTGTTTTCTTGGGAAAGATAGTAGAGTGGTTTGCCATTTCCTTCTCCAATGGATTAAGGTAAACTGGTTAAGTGACTTGTCCAGGGCCATATAGCTAGTGTGTCTGAGACCAGATTTAAACTCGGATCTTTCAGGCCCAGTGTGCTGATAGCTGAGTAGCCACTGAGGTACACTGTGAGATTTCCAGGAAAATTATGTTTCACCTAAAGTGAGTCCAAAATTTCTCCTAGCAATATACAGTAAATGAAAAGATCACCAAATGGGAATTGAACTGCAGGTAACTGGAAAATTTGTGAAGGTCTTGAAGAATAGATAATGAAACATTATCTCTGCCATATTCCTCCTGGCAGAGAGGTGGGTGACTACTGGGACAGAATGTTGTGTACATTATCAGATACAGCCCAAGTTATCAAATATTTTTGCCTACTCTTTTATCCAAGGGAGGGTTCAGTCCAGAGAATGAAGAGAGAGTTCCTTTCTCTTACTGCAGGAAGGACAGTGATGTTAACACAAAGCATCAGTTAAATGTATTTTTGAAAAATCTTATTTTGGTACAACTGACTCTGAAAGAGGTGGAGAGGGATCAGAGAGATGGCTGGGAAGTCATCAGTGATGAAGCTGGAGTGGCATTATGGAAGGCCTAAATCCACCTGCTATGAGTTCCAGCCTCCTCCCTCCTCTTCTTTCGTTTTCCCCAGCTCTGAAGCTGTTAAAGCCTTTATGAAGAAGACTGAGGTAAAAGTTGAGAATGAAGGATCCAATAGATCAGAAACTGGGGCAGCCTTTTAGGGGCTCATTTCATTCAGAAACTTCTGTTAGACACAAAGTCAGCTCATAAGTTCACTCCTTGGAGCTTGGAATAGAGGCAGGGGGCTGTGAAATAGGAGATTGATAATGTATCATTGTGTTATTTTTCTTTTATTTCCTTTGTTGATTTTATATTATGAATTTCTCCTTTCTGTTCTCTTGTTTATTGTTCATCTTACCGTTTGAGGCATTTTTCACTTTTTTTGAGGTGTTGGGTGCAGGAGCTAAGTTTTGCTGGAACCTTCACTCATCTGCCTTTCCATAATTCTCACTCCTTCATTTTACAGATGAGATAACATGAGGGTTCTTACTCAAGTATGTGTTGAACTAGATGATATTTGATGGCCTTTCAGGTTTTTAGATTCTATGATTTTATGACATATTCACTGACAGAAAATGCTATTAGATAATTATTTATATTAAGAATTCTATTTTAGTATTGCCTTTGCAATTGATTTTGTCCTAGAGCACTATTTGCTTGTCCATTAAAAGGAATGACAGCTATCAAAGTTGTGGGATATTAAAATAATTTTATAGTGGCTAAATGAGTGGATTTGAAAGATAAGACATTTGGCCTTTTTAATCATAAACTTGTTCATTGCGCCACTTAGGGAAAATTACTCTATTTCTGCAGAAGCATTTTGCTTGTATCTTATCTGTCCTTCTCTATAGCTGTGGTGTCACATTTTACTAAAGATGATTAGCACAAAGACTTTGTAATAAAGTCCCCTGCACTACTAAAGAGCTTAATAGGCAGAAACATAATGAAGAAATAATTATAAACTATGAACAAAATTCAGGGTCTGGGTATTTAAAGTTCTGTTTTCTTTTTCAGTTATTCTTTGAACAAATATTAAAAAATACTACTTTTAAAAATAGTCTATCAGGTGCCAAAAGACTTGGTAGAAGAGTAAAGCAGGACCCAAGCCAGGGTTCAAATCACAAAACGTGGCAGGTTTGGTTTGGAGATTTTTTTTAGATGTTGCAGTTCAGCACTTCAGCAGGTTAGTAAATTCATTCGTATGGGTCCTTTCCGTATTAATGTAGATTGCAACCCTTCCACACCTTAGTAGAAAGTCTTCATGAGTTGTTCTGGCTGAAAAAAAAAATAGCACCTGGTAACCAATATTCTGATGATGAAAATTCTTTGAACTTAGCTAAAGAGGTCCTTGTATGATAGACATTTCTAATGCTAGGTCTTTCCAGTTTGAAAACTTTCCAGCTTGGAAGGATCTCCCCAAGTTTCTGTTCTACTGGCACAGCCTCAGAGAACTCTGGCTCAGCTCAACACAGCATGATGAAGATCAGAGTAGAGATTTGGGTCATTAATATTATTTATTTTGTCCACATTTAAAGAGCCTTATTTTGTTTTTTCTTATTTTAAAATTAGGAACCTAAAAATATTAACTAAAACAAGCACTTCCATATACACAAGAGAGCAGAGAGAATTGTGCATGAAACTGCAAATCTCTTATTTATATCTTGCTTTTGTTTTTAAGTATATAATAAATTTAACATCTTATTCCCAAAGCTATCTTGCTTGTTTTTGATTCCTTATGGTCTTCCTTATATTCTCTTCTTTGCATTTAGAAAAATATGTTTCAGTGACTCCCTTTTCATTCTTTCTTTTTTTTTTGGAGTGTGTGGCCTAGATCCCTTCCCCCTCCTGACCCCCCACCAATTAGAAAAACAAAACAAAACCCTTTCAACAAATGTGCATAGTCAAGCAAAATAAATTCACATTTTGCCTACATCTGAAAATGTTTGTCTCATTCTGCAAATTGAGTCCATCAACTTTCTCTTTCAGGAAGTGAGCATGCCTGGTCCCCTGGAATCCTGATAGTCTCTGCACTGATCAGAGTTCTTAAAGATGTTTGTCTTAAAAATATTGTTGTATAATTTGTTTTCTTAATTTTGCTTACTTGACCCAGCATCCATTCATACATGTCTGTACCAGGTTTCTCTCTGTGCTTGTGATTTCCCATAGGTCACAAAGCAAGTTAGTGGTAGAATTAGGACTGTAACCTGTCTTCTGACTTTGGTTAAACACACTTCCTTCATATCATGCTATGTCCCCTGACTTGTTCCTCACATACTTCCATACATCCCAGATTTCTTGTCATGGAACTTTTTTGTAGAGAGGTCCTCCTCTCTACCATGGGAGATAGCTCTCTCCAGTTGAACTCCTGCCATTTAATTAGAGACACCGAAAGTATCATACCATATTGTATGGCTTTCAGGTTTTTGTTGCCAATGAAAAATCTTTAGATGTATGTTGGATCTTCCCAGAGTAGATTAGGAGATGAATCCACTCTTAAGCCAATTAAAAAGGTAGTAATCTCTTCTTAGCTTTATTTGGGCTGAGAGAATAGTGTGTATTTTAGTTGACAAATCAATGTTAGTATTTTTGTTTGATAGAATGAAACTTAAACATGACATGTAAATATCCTGACTAGCCTTCTGGAATATGGAGTTAAACAGTGTCAAAATTTTTAGTGTTCAGTACTTCAGTGGATCTTTAGTGGAGTTTTCCACTGGTTCAACAATTCTGAAGAACAATTTGGAACTATGCCCAAGCGGCTATGAAACTGTGCATACCCTTTTACCCAACAATACCACTACTATGTCTGTATCCCAAAGAGTTTTTTTTAAAAAAGGGAAAGGGACTATTTGTACAAAAATATTTATAGCAGCTCTTTTTGTGGTGGTAAAGAATTAGAGAGTGAGAGGATGTCCATCAATTGGGGAATGGCAGAACAAGTTGCAGTATATAATTATAAATAGATTTTTACTATTGTGTTTTAAGAAATGATGAGCAGGATGACTAGAGTCATCCTGGAATAAACCTGGATAAAGGATAAACCTGGATAAACCTGGAAAGACTTACATGAACTGATGCAGAATAAAGTGAACAGAACTAGGAAAACATTGCACATAGTAACAACAAGTAAGGATGATTAACTGTGAAAGATTTAGCTACTCTGATCAAGACAGTGATCCATGACCATTCCAAAGGACTCATGATGAAAAATGCTGTCCACTTCCAGAGAAGAAACTGATGGACTCTGACTGCAGAATGAAGCATACCATTTTCCACTTTCTTAAAAAATATACTTCAATAGATCCATGTTCTCACTGATATATATTTTTTCTCCAGTGGTTCAAGCTGTAACCCATCTATGCCTTCTTATAGAGCATGAGTTTTGTCCCTATTCTCCCAAGAAGTTTCTCCAGAGAAGATCCTCCTAGCATGGTAGAAATCACCTTCTATACATTTGTACGTTTTGTGGGTAATAGTATGACAACTGAGCTGTTATCTATTATCCTTCATTGTCACTATGTGACCAACTCACTTCTTTTTACAATAATACATTTTCTGGATACTTTTTTCTGCACCCTCTTGCATGTAGGACATTGTTGACAATATGCTGCAGACTACTTAAAATCTAAGATGCACGTCTCATATGCTCATAGCTTTCATTATTAGACAAAGTAATTTTCTTTGTAAAGAATATGAATATTTTTTGTAAAGATAAAATTTGAGTCTTATTATTAGAAAATTAACAGATAGGAAAACTTCATTGAATTGCTTTACAAGCTAAAATTGGTCATGCTGTATGAGTTTTGCCTTGGCACAGCTGCTATTTAATATAAGTCATATAATTAAAATCTTGAATTTCAAAGGTATTAATAAGTACTAAACCATGACAATTAAAAAAGAAAAGGTTTTAAAGATTCTTATTTAACTTTTTTTTAACTACCTAGACTTCTGCTTTCATATATTCTTGACGGGTTTAGGATAGGTTTGGCTTTTTAAGAAATTAAATATTTTTAAATACCATGACATTTTGATATTACTGACTTTATGATACATGAATTTTTGCTTAAGTAATGATATTAGTTTTGGAAAACAATGAACACAATCCTCAATTTCCTGATGTATTCACACCACAAAACTTTGCAATATAGCATCACAGTCTTGGTTCGATTTTGTGTTTAATCTGGAGCCAAATTTGGTAGCTGCTGGTCACTGAATCTTCAGTACAACTCTAACATTTCATTCTTTCTATTTTTTCCTTGGTCACAACACTGATTTGGGAAAAAAGTATAGTTTTTATTTTAATATATGTCATTTCTTTGATATGTTTTGATTACTCTCTTTTTGCATCTTTTACTTGGTGACCTATATCTACTCATTTTTTTCTCCTTTTATAGGAAAAAAAGCCTAATTGTTGGACATTTGGGAAGAGATGTTGAAATCAATGATTGTTTAGGTGCTATAACACTAAAGCAATTGGATTTTATTATACTAATGTATGTATCCATTGCCTTAAATTCAGTCTTATTTTGTTCTGGATTTGATTCTGGTTGCTGGGGTGGAAATGATGGGAAGTTTAAGGGGAAAATGATTGTTCTATCTTAGAGTTTACGATATAGCAGAAAAAAGCCAAGCATAGTCTGATATTTACGCTATTTTTTTTGTATGACCAGCATTTTTTCATTTTTGCTAATTGACTTTTAAAATTTTTTATTTAAAAAATTATTTATTTTTAACATTCATTTTTTAAAAATTTTGAGTTCTGAATTCTCTGATTTCTAGCCTTCCCCTACCCATTAATAAGATAAGAAATGTGATATCAATTATACATATAAAATTATGCAAAACATATTTCTGTGTTTGTTATTGTATAGTTGATTAGTTGTGTCTGACTCTTTGTGACATCATTTGGGATTTTCTTGGCAAAGATATTGAAGTGCCTTGCCATTTCCTTCTCCAACTCATTTTTACAGTTGAGGAAACTAAGGCAAACAGGGTTAAATGACTTGCTCAGGGTCATACAGCTAGAAGCTGCCTGCGGCCATATTTGAACCCAGGCTCTCCTGACTGCAGGGCTAACACTTTCATCCACTGTGCCACTGCATTTCCTTTTATTTCTTTTTTTTTTTTTTTTGAGTGTGTGGCCTAGATTCTTTCTGCCTCCTCCACCCCCACCCCATGAGAAAAACAATATAAATCCCACTTGGTCATAGTGTATGTATCAACTTTGTGATGCATTGTTGTAATCTCCTTTGCTAGCATGTTATTTAAAATTTTTGCATCAATATTCATTAGGAAAATTGGTCTGTAGTTTTCTTTTTCTGTTTTTGCTTGTTCTGATTTAGGTATCAATACTATATTTGTTTCATAAAAGGAATTTGGTAGGACTCCTTTGCCTATTTTCCCAAATAGTTTATGTAGTATTGTAATTAATTGTTCTTTAAATGTTTGGTAAAATTCACTTGTGAATCCTTCTGGTCTTGGGTTATTCTAGATTTTGGAAGAGCGTATTTCAAAGGGTTCAGAGGAAAGACAGATAGAATACCATTTTCTAAAATTCTTCTGGGGAAGTCAGTCAACAGGTATGGGAAGCTCTCAAAAATCAAATTCCGTAGACACAGAAGTAAACATCTACAATGAGGAGGAAAATGAGTGTTGTACTATGAGTGTCTTTTGAAGACAAAACTCAGCAACCAACTTAAATTCTTAAAAGGTATGTAAAGAAGATGAAAAAGAGTACAGGTAATAGAGGATAAGTAATATAAATATGCCTATAGTCCTGTAAAAATGATGTCAAGAATGCTAAAGCTTAGAGTGATCTTAGTCTGATATAGAAAACTGGAGATGATAAAATGTCTATTTGTTTTAAGCTTTGTTGTAAGTGTAGAAGAAGAGATTAAATTAAAAAGGGATAGGCCTACTGCTCAGGATAGATAGAATGATGATAATAGAGAAAAGGCAGAACTACTTGATTCTTAGTTTGCTTCTGTTTTCTCTGCCAAGGAGAATGACCTTTGCACTGGAAATGACAGACCAAAAATGACTCAGAGGGAATTGACACCCAAGAAAAATGAGGAGATGGTAAAAGACCCCCTTTGATGAATCAGTCACAGGATCACCAATATAGAGCTGGAAGAAACCAGAGAAGTCATGTAGTCAAATGTGTTCATTTTACAGATGAGGAAATTTCAGACCAGAAAGGTTAATGGACTTATCTAAACTCATACAGGTAGCAAGAAACAAGGCTAGGACTTGAATGCACTTGGCCAAGATGAATTAGATTAACTGTGATTGCTGAGCCAATGTCAGTGATATTTAAAAGATGATGGAAAACAAAAGAGCTAATATAGGACTGGAGAAGGTTAAATATTGTCTAAATGTTTTTTAAAGTGAGAGTATGAATCTTCAAAGTATAGACCAGTGAACTTGATTTCAATTCCTGGTAAAATTCTAGAAAGAATTTTATCAAAGAGACAGTTAATGAACTGATACAAAAAGGTAATAAGCAATGGTCACAAAGAGCCAACACAGCTTCAAGAAAAGGTCATGTCAGCCTAATCTTCTTAACAGCTAGCTAACACATTGGATGATAAAATCAGCATCCAAAAAGGTTTTGACAGATTGGAACATTTGGCTGAATATAAAAAAAAATTAATAGGGATAAATGTCAAGACTTCACAAGTTCAAAAAAATGAGCTTCATGTATTTCCATATTAGTCATGTTGTGAAAGAAAGCACAGAACAAAAAAACAAACGTGTTTGTTTGTGAAGTGAAAAAATGAAAAATAATATGCTTTAGTCTGCATTCAAACTCTTATCAGTTCTTTCTCTGGAGATGGATATCATTTTTCATCGTGAGTCCTTTGGAACTGTCATTGATTATTGTATTGCTGAGAATAGTTAAGTCATTTACAGTTGATCATCATACAATATTGCAGTTATTATGTACAGTGTTTTCCTGGTTCTGCTCACTTCACTTTGTATCAGTTCATGTAAGTCCTTCCAGGTTTTTCAGAAATCATCCTGCTCATAATTTTTTAAAAATTTTAACATGAGTCATGCTGCATAGAATTAGAACAAATGAGAGGAACCACAAGAAAGAAAAAACAAAAAAGAGAGCAAATAGTATGCTTTGATCTGCATTCAGATCATCCAGTTTTCTCTGGATGTGTATGGCTTTTTCCATCGTGAGTCTTTTGGAGTTGTCTTAGATCCTTACGTTGCTGAGAAGAGCTAAGTCTATCAAAGTCAGTCATTGCACAATGTGGCTGTTACTGTGTACAATGTCCTCCTGGTTCTGCTCATTTCACTCAGCATCAGTTCATATAAGTCTTTCCAGGTTTTTCTCAAATCTACCTACTCATCATTTCTTATAGCACAATAGTATTCAGATTGCTTAGATCTGAGTTTATTTGTGTGGAAAAAATATTTTGCAATTATGTTTATATAGTTCCTGAGGTAGACTCCCAAGTTTTTTATATTGTTTAGTTATTTTAAATGGAAATCAGACAGTTTTAGAAGAAACTGGGAAGACATTTATGAACTAATGCTGACTGAAATGTGGAGAACTAGAAAAACAACTGCAAAAGACTTTAGAATTCTGATTAATGCAGTGATAAGCCATGAGTCTAAAAGAACGAAGATACAACATGCCATTTACCTCCTAGTAGAGAGACGATGAACTTGAAATGCAGGAAGAGGCATAGCTTTTTAGACATGACCAACACAGGAATTTGTTTTGTTGGAATATATAGGTATGTATTGAGGGATTGTGTGTATGTATGTATGTGTGTGTGTGTGTGTAAAATTTATTAGTAAAAATATACTTATTACTCAAAAAGTAAAAATAATAAACTAAAAAGAAAAAAAATAGATGGTTCTTTGACCTGGTCATTTGGATTACTGAATTTAGTTCTGGGCACAATTTAGGATGGAATTTGATAAGCTAGAGACCACAGGGCTTCATAAACTTTTTCCACTCGTAATCCCTTTAGCACTTCTTAAATTGTAGGTCATGACCCTATGTGGGGAATGGGCTACCTCTGAAGTTAATGGGTTCTTTTTCATTGAAGAGCTTCATTCAGAGAGGCTAGATGATAACTTATCAGTTATGTTGTAGCTGGTCAGTACATGTTAGATTAGAGACCCTTTCCAACAGTAAAATTTTGCGATTATGTGAAACTTATTTTAGAATACTTCTTTTAGAATACTATGGATACTATCAACTTATATATTGTTTTCAGTTTCATATACTACTGATTTTCTTGTATTGTTTCCTGATGTATTATATTCACTTTCTTTTATTTCACTTTGTTTTCCTGAGAAACATGATCCTTAGAATGTCTTTTTAAGCAATAATGATAATAATAGCTAACATTTTTATAGAGCTTATTATGTGCCCAACACTATGCTAAAATGCTTTACATTTATTATCTCATTTGATCCTCACAGCAACCCTTGTATATAGGTGCTATTATTATCTCCATTTTAACAGTGAGAAAACTGAAGCAAATGGAGATTGTGACTTGCCCAGGATCATGCAGCTAGTTAGGGTCTGAAGCCAGTTTTTAACTCAGCTTTTTCTGATTCCAGGTCCAACACTCTATCTACTGTGCCACTTAGCTGTCTCTAAAGCTTCATTCTTTTTCTACATTCAAAATTTTTATTTTTTATTATGGACTTAAAAATTATCAACTAATACAAACATTCCAATTTAGCAAGAATAACAAAAAATTTATGTATGAAATTATGAACCTGTAAACTTCTGATATGTACAGCTTTTTAAAAGTATATTAAATTTAATAAGATAGTAACTTGCTTTGTTTTTGCTTCTGAACTTTTCGTTTTATCAATGCTCATTTTTTGAATCTCTGTTGCTTCCTTCTATGTTCATAGAAGGAAATCTTCGACTCAGAATTAGTAAAGCAAAACAAACCAACACTGGCCATTTCTTAAAATCTATGTCTCGTTCTGCTCCTTTAGTTCAGTCACCTCTGTCAAGAGTGAGGAGACGTGCCTCATTATCAGTTTTCCAAAGTTATGATTGGTCACTGCTTTGATCAGAAATTTCAAGTCTTTTAAAACTGACACTTTTTTCCCCTCAAGATTAGGCACCTTTGCTTGTGTAGCACTTGTGTTCTCCAGTTTTGCTATTATTGGATTCTTTTTCACCTCTGTATTTTTGAGTTCCAAGTCTGCTACTTCTCTTTTTCAGAGCTTCTGCTACTTTAGAGAGTGTCTCCATTTTAAGTTCTAAATTATCTATTATTTTGTTCTTGTTTTGGGTTTCTTCTTAGAGGGATTTGATTTCTCCCCAATCATCATCTTTATTTAATCTTTTCATTATCCATTCTGGAGTTTTTTGCTGTTATTACATTGTCAGTTTCAACCCATAGAATTTATTGACTTCCTTTTTTCATTTTCAAATTTTATTCTTCTTGTTTTATTTTTTCATATAATATACTTTTCTAGATTCCTGATTTTTTCAGTTTTTTTTTATTACACTGCACTAACCATTTTTTTCTCTTGGGCTTCTTGCCAAAATCCTTTATGTTCCAGAGCTTTGTATCAGGTCCCCCAGACCATCGAGTGAATTTAGTGACCTTGGTTTGTTAAGGTGTTTGTGTGGTTCAGTTCAGCTGACCAACATGAAACGTCAGGAGAAGACAGTTGACACTGTTTTTAGCCATATGCAGCTCAGAGTATGAGCCTGGTGAGGTGAGTGCTCTGGCATAGTTAGGTATAGTATGCTAATAACATAGTTTTCTCTTGGTGTCTATTTTTCTCTTTAGCATTTACTTTCTGGAGGAAATGTTTCCTTTCTCCTCTTATCATTTTTATTACTTTATTTGGCACTTTTCTTATTTTTTTGAGGTAGCTGTGGTAGGAGATAGGCTTATGTACATATTCTTGGTCTCTTTCTATTGTTTTGCCATCTTGATGGAAGTCCACAGATGTATACTTTTATTAATGATACTTTACTGTTAACCACATTCTTATAGTAATACCATTGACTGAAAGATGCAAATAATACAAAATACCATTGTTTTTGTTTTTCCTTTTAAGCAAAATATTAAAAAAGCATTTGATTTGGTAGGGCAAAATGCTGCTCTAAAGGGTCCACTCCAACAAGTATCTGCCATATGTATCAGAATTATACAAAATTTCTTGAGAGAACAGAGAGAGATACCTTTGTTCATTGTCCACTTATTAATATGGAGGGATATATAAAAAGGGAAACACTTGTTTGTCAAGGGTGTTCACCACTGTTATAATGGAAGTCTAGTACGGAGTACTTTACAGAATGAAATTACAGTAAGAATTCCCTAAAGACAATGAGTTCCTCCAGATCCTCCTGCTCACAAATGACATTGTACATATTGCATCAAGTCATGAAACACTCTAGAGTCTCCTAAATAAGATCCATAATGATTTATAAAATTTTGACCTTACTGTCCATCCACACAGGAAAAATCAAGTAGATAAAGAATATCTGTTATACAGAACTTTTCCTTTAGTACCTAGGTCTTAGGCAGATAGTACAGATCAATAATTAACTGGGCCCAGCATTAAATAAGAGGAAGAGAGGTGGCTAGATTGTATTGGCTAATTGGTGACTTAATGACCCTACATTTCTCTCTGAAACTAAAACCCATCTTTTAAACTCCAATATTCTTTTAGTAATGCTAAATAGTCTTTGAGTTGTGAAATATGGTAGACTCCAAAAAAATGCAAATTGTATGTCACCCAAAGTCCTGGTGGATATGAGTAGGCTGTAATGTAGTACCAATTACAAATTACCTAGGAGAAGCAGCATAAAGGATATTATTATTAAAGAGATGGAAAAGGAAGCAGACCTATAGCTATGAGAACAAGGGATGGCCAATGGATGTACAACCTATGTGCTCTACTGGTTATCTATGTAATGTCAAGATATTGGCCTCCTAGCACAGTGGGTGGAGCTCTCCTGTAGGATTTACAGGACAGGAACAAGAGAGGGTAAGAAAAAGTGAATACGTTGCAATTTGTACCTTTAAGAGGGAGTACCTACATTGATAAGATCACAGATCCACTGAAGTATTTACCTTGTATATAGTATTGGAAGGTAGTGTGATATAGTAGAAAGAAGACTGGTTTTGGCTTTAGGAGACCTAGGGTCTAATCTTAGATCGACTCCTATCTAGTATGACCTTTGAGCCAATTATCACTAATTTTCATATCTGGAATCACAATACTAAAAATGTCACTTCTATATTTGAATCCAAGTCTCCTGATTCCAAGTTTAGTGCTTTCTTCCCTGAACAACAATGCCTCTCAATAAATGGTCTGTAAGGTTAATTCTAATCCTGTCATTCTAATATGTACCTCACATACATGGGTCAAAATGTATCCTTTCTGTTTCTTATTTAACCTTACTCTTCCTCATTATCCAAGATAGTTCAAGCTATAAATTAGTCTTGTAATCTTCAAAACCTCCATTTGTTTATTAGTCCAGAGAAAAGGATAAAATTTCATTGAATAGGAGACTTGAAATAGTTATGAGCCCACACTAACTGAAGCCAGACACATTGATAGCAGTTTTAGATGGCTGTATTGGACAGTACAAAGGATTTCCTTTTCAAAACATCTGTCAAGGGAATTTAGGTAGCCAAGGCTAAGTGGCTTTCCAATATGAAGGAATAAATTGTGTTTATTTCACATCTTTTGTATAAAAATATTTGGTAACAATACTATGTATACACTGTATATGGAATATTGAAATAGGGCTATGGACAAGGAAAAAGAAAGTAGATGGTTGGGTCTTGCCCTAACTCTAAGTAAATGTTACAGAATGACATTGTGTTTCATTTTCTTAACTTTTTAGAATTGTAAACGAATTTTTTAATGGTTGAATTTCGGTCTGTTTGAAAAAGAATGATTTTCTTTTAGTGGGCTGATTGTAGGATCCATTGTTACTAATTGTTTATTATGTAAATCTTGAATCCCCAACCTAATTTAAGGCTCCTTGGTATTGTCTATTTTAATTGGCACAGCCCTAGCTGGTCATGTAGTTGGCACTCAATAGGTGCTTATGTTTGGTTGAGGAATAAGAAGACTATGGAAGACCTCACTGTGAGTTCTTAATGGCTGAAGCCCAGCCCTGTGAAAGAAGTTGGGGAAATCTGTGACATGGGCCATAAATATCCCTGATAGGATTATAGGGTTTGAGACCTTAGTGATCATCTATAAACCCTACTCATTATGCAGAGGAAATGGGCTGCAAGGAATGAAGTTACTTGCCCAAAATTACACGTGGTTCTTATGCTGGCAAGTAAGAACCTTCACTGCAAACCTTAAATGAAGGTCATTTGCCTTGTCCTGTTTGTATGGGTTTATAAACAGATGACTTGATAATATCCAGAAGTTCTAGAGGCGTCGGTATTCATCTTTGAATCTATGATGCAAAGAAACAAAATGTAAGGCTAACATACATTCTACAAAGTATTTTGTAGATAAAATAGAATTCCTAAAATAATAGAATTCTTACAGAATTCTTAGAATAAAAGATATGTAGATATGCCTCGTTATGTTGGTGAGTTTACTACTCTATTGTGTTATTGGCAGTTGGGAAAAATATTCTAGTAAACATTTAATACATCAGTCTACCTAATTGTTGCATGTGCCATTTAGGAGGTTCTCATAGTACATAAAAAAGAAATTGTTATTGATGTCAACCTTATAGTTTACAACCTCGGGAATATTGCACTGACAATTAAAGAATACTTGTGAAAATTAAAAGCTCCTGAAAGTGTCACAATCAAAAAAGGATGATTTTTTTCCCCTCATACATTCCTTAACAAGTTTGTTCTATGTCTTTATTTGGAAAGTTCCATTTTTAAAGCTTAAATAACAGAAGGATAATTTTTGAGGAAAATAGTAAAATGTATCCTTCAAATTGTCTGAGAAATGTTGCTTAGATTATATGTTAAGTAAAGAATATTTTTAGCACTATGCATTCTTGTTATAATGCACTGAAACTCTTTTGTTTATGTAGTAGTACCTTCTAAGGGGCAGCTAGGTGGTGCAGTAGATAGAGCACCAGTACAGGAGTTAGGAGGACCTGAGTTCAAATGTCACCTCAGACACTTGACACTCACTAGTTGTGTGACCTTGGGCAAGTCACTTAACCCCAATGGCCTCATCCTGGGTCATCTCCAGTCATCCTGATGAATATCTGGTCAGTAGATTCAGATGGCTCTGGAGGAGAAGTGAGACTGGTGACCTACACAGCCCTTCCTCACTCAAAACAAAGTCAAGTGCAGGTCATGTCATCATTTCTCTGATGGCATGGTCTTCTTCAGCAACGAAGGATGAACACAACAACAGTACCTTCTAAAGAAAAGAAAAGGTAAGATTTAGGTTGTGGAGCTTAAGTCCTTCATGTTTAAAAAAAAAAAACAAACAACCCAACACCTTTCATTGTTACTTTTTCCCCCTGTAGAAAATACAAGTTTTAAGTGAATCAATGTTAGTGAACATAAGAAAGGTAATTCTTACAAAAGGCTCATGAAGTCAATTTGAAGTCAACAGGTAATAATTTGGTAAAAATTGGCAGCCATCAAGCATTTCTCAGGAAATACTAATCATAGTAACAGCCTCAAACCATGTTGTGACTTTTAAAATGTCCCTTACAATGACAGTTTAGCCTTGATTATGTATACCAGCATATTTGTCTTTTTGTGTTCCTCATTCAGTTTTGACAGCAGTACAGAGTATAACACCTTACGACATATGGTACCTACAAACATGATCCATGTTCTTATACGACAGAACATACTATGTTATACTTTTACATATATGTATTCCTATTCATAATTTCTGTTTTGATTTATAGGAAGTCTTACTCAGTATTTAGAGGTTATTAAATATTTTCTAATTTACTTGCAGATTTCATGCATGTCTGTTAAATGCTTTTATGCATAATGTGCATAATGTGGTGGTTACCCTTTGAGTAAGTATAATCCCTTAAGCAAAATGCATAGTAATGCCAATTTAAAATCTTATTATCCATTCCATTACCTATGAACTAAAGTTATAAAGTATACAAGAAAAAAACACATTTAGCACTTTTAGAAAAATAAGGAAACTTCTAATATGAGTTGGTTACTGATGTTAGTTAAAGAAATCAGGGGAAATGTTTGAACAATCTTTTCAGCACACACAAAAAAATGTGCAATGTCATGATACTCATTTAAGCTATTATGTTTTTCACTTCTGGATCTATTTATTATTTTTACAAAGTAGGCAAGTGCTTTTTGAAGTTTAATAAATTATTGCTGTTGAGATAGTTCTTTAGGTTTCCTGACATTCTGCATTTTCTTTAGTACATGATATTGCTCTGCTTGGCACTATAATATACTTCATCAGAAACATTACAGGTAATGTTGATGTAACTGAAAAAAAATTCTTAGGCAAATGCTAGGTTGTGTAATTGTATATTCTTCATAATCCACACTTTGTAGGTCTGTGAATTGCATTTAAAGAATGATAGGGAAGAGAGAGCACACAAATAAGGACTGCAGTATAAAGCTTCAGCCTCTTAAATAATAAGGATATCAAAGAATTGGAAAGTATTTTTGGTAAAACAACGCTGCTTTTAGACAGAAAGGGGGGTGGCTTTATATATTGGGGAATTAGAAACATTAGAGAATATTTCAGAGTGAGAAAGAGTAATAGTGGGGAAAAATCTTCAGGACTGAGAGAGTCTAGAGAGATCACAGATGTTCAGAGAATCAAAATTGAGATCAGAGAGTTCAGTTATTATTATAAATAACAGCAAGATGAAGGGTGTCAATAGGAGAACAAAAAAGTTTTCAAAAGCGATGGTGAGCTTTTACAAACCAAAACATATACAAAAAGAGCAGGAAAGGAATAAAAAGAATAAGGATGTTGGAGTGGGTTGGGGTGGTGGTGCGGATAGCTAAATTAGAACTAGGCTGCAGGGAAAAAAAAAAGGGAAAACAAGAAATGCTTAAGATTCACAAGGAATGCTATAAAATCCAGAGTCCCTGGAAAGAAACTGAAGAAACCAGCATCAACTGGACTTGTGCTTTTGTGCAAGACACTGCTAATACCCTTAATTGGAGATCAAAAAAAAATCTGAGAAATGTGAACCTGATGATCTGAGAAGACAGGCTAGGTTGAGTAAAGCAGATAAATCACATTTAGGAGGTGAGAAAGAAGCCATGGCTCATGAAATGAACCTAGATTTTTCCTAGAATTATCTGGGGATTATTTGGCCAAAAAAATAATATAAGAATTTCCTGAAGAAATAGAGCACAGTAGAATCAGACACAATGAGGATCAGAGCTATGTGGAGAGACAGATTTCCTGTCTGTCTGAAATATTACCAATATTGTTAACAGATTAAGTTACAAATAAACAGTAACAATAAACCCATTTACTTGAGTTCCCTAGCATGTTGTACAACCTAATGCAACTCAGAAAAGTCATTTTTAAAGGAATCAGTTCATACTCTGCAGCCAGTGAGGGACCTGCTTTAGTTAAACAAGTACAATTTCAGAACTGTAGAGTCCCAGAACTGGCAGGTACCTTCAAAACCCATCTAATCTAGTCTCTTGCTTCTCATAGTTCAATAGCTAAACCATATAAAGCAACATTAGCAATCCTATTTTTAAAGATATTGTGGGATAGGGATTCTACAATTTTTTTCTAGCCTGGTGTACTGTTTTTTGTCACATTGACAGTGAAGAAGTTTCTTTCTTTTGTCCAACCTAGACTTCATACTTCATTTTAAGTCTGTTTTCCTTTATGGAAATGGAAAAAAGCTACCATGAGGCAAAAATTCAGACTACTAGATCACTAGGCAGAGTTGCAAGGTGTTTGTTCAATCCACTACTGTTTCTCTAAACCCCAGAAAGTACAGATAGTACCTGTTTCTAGATGAGACCAAGATCTCCAGGGATGTTCCCAGTTGTTTTCTGGGGGAGTCTGACCCTGAGAACATTTAGTATCCTCTCTATAATGTTTCTAAATATACTTGAAAAGATTCTTAAACTTTTTCTCTTTCAAGCTAAAAAGTTCACATTCCTTTAACTCATGTCCTATTTTTCATCCTATTTAGTCAGTTTTTATGGAGTCAAGGGGATTATAGTAGATAGAATGATGCATTTGGAGTCAGGAAGATCTGAGTTTAAATACTACTACTGACACTCACCAACTGTGTGATTCTGGGCAAATTCCAACTTCTTTGTGCTTTCGGCAGCTTGATAGGATTTATCTTTTAAGTTTTACGTAGAAAGTTATGGTAGAGGAAAATTTCTTTCTGGAAATAAGTGAGGACCCTTTCCTAAATTCAAAAATAATAGATTTTGTATACTTACATAGTAATTTTTAGAATTCATGATTCAATAAACAAAGATTTATTGAATAAACATCCACTCTCTCAGGGTCCTGGGTTGTAGTTTTGCTAGGCTTGGTGACTTGGAACTTATTGAGAACAATAAAAACTCTTTTCTTACCATCTCTTCATCTTGGATTTTTATTCCATATTAATTTTTTTTGTTTCTTCATCAGTCTGAAGATAAACTTGGTAGAGAAAACAGAAGCATAATAGGAGTTGAGCAGCTTTATCTTCTTTTCATAGTCCCTTTCCTTCTAATCTGTGGTCCCATCTTTTTTGATCTTCCTTTTGCCCTCAGTATAGCTAACAAGCTTTGCCCCTTCTCTCTTTGTTGTTCATGGCATTCATCACCAGCCTCAGCTTATTTTGTTTTAGTATTCTTACTTTTATTCTTACAGGACCATGCCATTATTTTTTATCCATCCTCAGTTACCTATCTTTGCTCCTAACTTCTTTCATCCTTTTAAAATTCTAAAGTAGTGGAATGTTGTTGTTCAGTCATTCCAGTTGTGTCCAACTCTTCATGACCCCATTTGAAGGTTTCTTGGTAAAGATTCTGGAGTCGTTTGCTTTTTTCTTCTCCAGCTCATTTTATAGATGAGGAAATGGAGGCAAACAGGATGAAATGACTTGCCCAGGGTCACACAGTGTCTGAGGTTGGATTTGAACTCATAAAGAGCCTTCTTGACTCCAGGACAAACACCATATCCATTGCACCACCTAGCTGCCCAAGGTAGTGTAATAAAGATCATAAATAAAGGTGATCCTTAAATGATCTCTCTTTGATCTGTTTTCCAGGCTAATTGTGTTTTATATGAGATAACTTATGTTTTTTTTTCAAACTTTGATTTTGTTTTAATAATTTTAATAATAATTGTCTTATGGAATCATTAACTTCTGTTTGGTTCATTGTAATTTTCAGGGAGTCTGTTACTAGGGCAAGGTTTTGTACCTCTTTTGCTAAGCTATTAATTTTCTTTCCAAACCTGTCCTCCATAACTCTCATTTCTTCTCAAATTTTTTCTTTGAGTACTCTCATTTCATTTATAATATCATTTCTCTCAGTTTTAAACTCTTTCTACATTTGTTCTAAGAATTCTGATTTTTTTTTTTTTGGCAAAGCTGTGTCTTTCTTTGAGACTCTGCTTATAGATATTTTTATTTATTTCCTCATCTGGTTTTGTGTCCAAGGCACCTCTGACATCATACTAGCTTATCTTTTTTTGTTTGTTTATTCATTCTTCCAGCCCTGTTTCCTGAATTGGAATTTGTACTTGGGCTAGGCCAGGGGTGGGGAACCTGTGGCCTGGAGGCCACAAATGGCCTTCTAGGTCTTTGGGTGTGGCCTTTTGCCTGAGTTCAAGTTTTAGAGAAGTTTAAAGGGACAACTTCATAATCCTTTTATGTTCTCTCTCTTGGGTTCGAGTGACATTGCTATGGTCATATTTTTTATAAGGGACAGATTTTATAAGGATACAGATTATTTATGTGGGTTTATTTTATATCCTGAGGTTTTGCTAAAGTTGTTTATTATTTCAAGTAGTTTTTTACTTGATTCACTAGGATTCTCTAAGTATATGATCATATCATCTGCAAAGAGTGATAACTTAGTTTCTTCTTTACCTATTCTAATTCCTTCTGTTTCTTTTTCTTCTCTTATTGCTAAAGCTAACATTTCTTGTAACATATTGAATAACAGTGGTGATAATGTACATCCTTGTTTCACCCCAGATCTTAGTGGAAATGCATCTAGCTTATCCCCATTACATATAATGCTTGCTGATGGTTTAAGGTAGATACTACTTATTATTTTAAGGAAGGTTCCATTTATTGGTATGTTTTGGCAAAAGCTTTTTCTGCATCTATTGAGATAATTTTATGGTTTTTGTTAGTTTTGTTATTGATATGGTCAATTATGCTGATAGTTTTCTTAATATTGAACCAGTCCTGCATTCCTGGTATAAATCCTAAGGTTCAAAGTATATTATTCTCATGATAATTTGCTGTAATCTTTTTGCTAATATTGTATTTAAAATTTTTGCATCTGTATTCATTGGGGAAATTGGTCTGTAATTTTCTTTCTCTGTTTTGGCTCTTCCTGGATTAGGTATCAGCACCATATATGCATCATAAAAAGAATTTGGTAGGACTCCTTCTTTGCCAGTTTTCCTAAATAGTCTATATAGTATTGGAATTAACTGTTCTTTGAATGCTTGATGGAATTCTCTTGTAAATCCATCTGGCCCTGGAAATTTTTTCCTAGGGAGTTCATTGATGGCTTGTTCAATTTCTTTTTCTGAGATGGGGTTATTTAAGTATTTTACTTCCTCTTCTGTTAATCTGGACAATTTATATTTTTGTAAATATCACTAAGATTGTCAAATTTATGGGCATACAGTTGTACAAAATAATTTCCAATAATTGTTTTAATTTCCTCTTCATTGGAAGTGAATTCACCCTCTTCAGTTTTAATACTGGTAATTTGGTTTTCTTCTCAACCTTTTTAAAATCAGATTGACCAAAGGTTTATCAATTTTATTGGTTTTTTTCATAAAATCAGCTCTTAGTTTTATTTATTAGTTCAATAGTTTTCTTAATTTCAATTTTATTAATCTCTCTTTTGGTTTTCAATATTTCTAATTTGGTATTTAATTGGGGATTTTCAATTTGTTCTTTTTCTAGCTTTCTTAGTTGCATGCCCAATTCACTGATCTCCCCTTTCTCTATTTTATTCATGTATTCATATAAACATTCAGAGATATAAAACTTCCCCCAAGAACTGCTTTTGCAGCATCCCAAAAGTTTTGGTAGGTTGTCTCATTATTATCATTCTCTTAAATGAAGTTATTGATTGTTTCTATGATTTGTTGTTTGACCTTTAACATTCACTTTAAAAAAAATTTTTGAGTTCCAGATTTTTTCCTCCGTCTTTCCCCTGCCCTCCTTAAAAGGTAAGAATTTAAATAGGTTGTATATGTGCAGTGTAAAACATTCCCATATTAGTCATGTTGCGAAAGTAGAAAAAGAAGAAAAAAACATGAAAAAGATAAAGAAAGTGAAAATAGTATGCTATGATCTGCATTTAAATTCCATCAGTTCTTTCTCTAGAAGTGGATAGCATGTTCCATCATCAGTTCTTTGGAATATGGCGTATCTTCTCAAGTAAAGTGTAAACTCCTTGAAAAGAAGAACCATATTCTTATACTTTTTTTGCTTCCCCACAGTAGCTAGCACAAGGTCTTACACTTAGTAAGTAGGTACTCAACAATTATTTGTTCATTGATTCATTGGTGTCATTGTAGTAAATAAAAATGCCACTGTTGCAAAAGTTTCTACTTGTTTATACCTAAACTCTATACATTCTGACTTATCCAAGTAATGGAATTGCCTAGTATGTTAATTTTTAGCATTTTCACATTGGATGACCCTTTCACCCATTTTTCCTTCTTTTGCCTTCTCTATTTCTTTGCTGTTTTCATTTCTTAAACAAAGCAAATTTTTATGTGACAATCAAAATGCATGTTAACACAGATCATGATAATTTTAATAAAGCCTTTTTTGTCAGTGTGAAATACAGTATTTCTAGAAAGAAAAGAGATGTAGAAACCAGTAATCACAAGTTATACAAAAACTCAAATCAGATTTACAGATTTGTGGAAGATATTGGCATGTTTATGTAATGCCATTGTTATTTTTATTCCTGTGATACACTTTGTGATTACTGATGTTTCTGGTGGAATGGAATACCTGATTGTGATAAAAAGGCAATAAATATTATGTGCCATATGGTGCTTACTTTTTATTTGATAGAAATAGATTTTTAAGCCTCTGGATGGTACACTGTATAATGGAATGGCTTTTTAAAAAAGTCTACATTGTTGGGATAGGTAAGAAAGTTCATGTTGCAGTTTCAGTTGTCGAACTGTACATGATTTGTACATGATTGCTATTTGAGAAAATTAGCATCTTGGTACCTGTAATGTTTAAAATCCATGTCTCACTTGTTAATTCCTACTGATTTAGATATTCTTCTTTCTAAAGAATAGGAAAAACAATATATTCGCTGCACTGTCAAAAACTAGAAACCAAGCTTGTTTTCACTGCCCCCTCATACACAAAATAAAACAAAACATTGACATCATCTTGACCCTATTTCTGCCAGCAACACCAACATCATCGTTCTCTCAGACTCCGAATCTTACTCACAAAATTATGGGAGCATAGTATATTAGAAATGTAAGGGACTTTAGATATCATTTGGTTGAATTTCCTAGTTTTCCAGATAAGGAAACTGAGGTTCAGTTTTTCTACAAAATTTTGATTTAAATTTTTGGTTATCTTCAGGTACAAAATTAATAAGTTGAAGCTTTATAAAGTTCTACTAATTCTATCACATTTCAATTTCCCATTATCACTTATAATTAGAACATGTAGTCCATAAAATAAAATTATATTCATATTGTGTAAGAGTAGCGTAGTTATATAGTCAAGGAATTATTACTTCTACCTAACCCACTCTTGCTAAGTTTATTTTCTAAATTAGGTACTTCCTCAGTCCTGGCTTTTACTAGTTTTTAATCCTTTCCTTCAAATTTTTTCTGTTAGCCAAATGATATTGGAATAAGGGGAAGAAGCACTTTGATACACTATGAAAAATACTGAATTTAGCCAGAGGAACTGAAACTGAATCTTAGTTCTATCACCTGCCCCATGGGGCAAATCACTTTACTTTTCTTAGCCTCACTTTCTTTATCTGTAAAACTAGTGTTGTACTAGATTAAAATTTCTTAACTTTTTTGTATCGTAGACGCCCTTTTCAGCCTGGAACCCTTCTCACAATGTTTTAAAATAAAGGAAATGCTAAATTTTAGTTAGAGGCTAGTGAAAATAAAGATATATGTTTTCCATCCAAGTTCACTAACTCTCTGAAATCTATCCATAAATCTCCTGGGAGACCATGAACCACAGTTTAAAAATTCCTATACTAGGTGGCCTTGTAGCTATAAATCTACAATCCTGTGAAGTAAACTTTAGACTGTTTATAAACATTTATTTAACTCTTGATATTTTTAATGTACTGTTTTTGCTTAATGGCAATAAGAATAGTGAATAAAGTGCTGGACTTGGTCCAAAGAAGACCTGGGTTCAAATCTGATTGTTGATATCCACCAGCTCTGAGACTTAGGGCTAATCTCTCTGGACTCTGTTTCCTCATCTAAAAAGAAAGGGATTAGACAAGATGATCTCTAAGGTTCCTTCTAGCTCTAAATTTATGATCTCCTGGAACCACTAGAAAAAAGGAATCATGCCTTTAGCAACCATCTACTTCAACACCTATCCCCCTAAAATCTCCACCACAACATATCTAGCAAACGGGCACTCAGGCTCTGCTGGAAGGCCTTCAATGAGGGGGTATACATACCTGTAGTGGCAACTCTTTCCATTTTTGTATAGCTCTAATTGTCAGATATTTTTTCCTTTAATCAAGCCTAAATTTGTCTTTTTGCAAATTCTACCCATTGCAACTAGTTTTCCCCCCATGAACTTAAGAGAATAATTGTAATAATTGTAAACCCCCACCATATAAAAAATACATTGTAAACCCCCACCATGACAGTTAAACTTAACTTTTAAACTTATAACTTAAAAACAGTTATGCTCCCCATAGACTTCACTTTTCTATACTAAAAGTCCAAAATACCTGCACCCAGTCTTCATATGGCATAGATTAATGGTTCTTCATCATCCTGACTGTTCTTCTCTAGATGTTCTCTAGACTGGCCTTCCCAAAGTGTGACTCTCTGAACTTGGCACATACTCCAGAAGAAGTTCTAACTAGAAAGGAATATAGCAAGACTAACACCTCTTCATTCTTGAAAGCTAGGCTTCCTTTAGTGTAGCAGCATCTCAAGGGAAAGGAAATAATTTCTGTGAATGAATGAATAAAATGCATGTATTAAATACTTGCTAAACACTGTGCTAAGTTCTGGGGATACAGATACAAAAGTGAGAGTTTCTGCTGTTAAGAAGATTATATTCTTTAAATTTTTTCAAATTCAGTTTTATTTATTTGAAGATCTGAATTCTCTCCTTCCCATTCCTTTCCTTTCCCCACCCACCCCCCAGTTGAGAAAGCAAGAAAATCAAAATGCCATTACAAACATGTATAGTCAAGCAAAGTAAATTCCCTCATTGACCATTGCCAGGCCTAGAGGCCTGAGGGCTACCCGAGTATTCCCTTACCTCTATCGGAGGTCTTCGGTTGGCCAAACCGGATGCTCGTATGAGAGAAAGGACGTTCCAGAGTCGAACAAGGGTTGAGCTTTATTTCAGGGTCTAGTTACAAGTGCAGGGGAATTCTTCCTTAGGAGGGAGCAAAGAATCTCCCAAGGAGGCAAAGATCTTACAATAAGAGATTGGAAGTAGAAGTATAAGTGGGGAGAGAGGGGGAGGGGAGAGAGGAGAGAGGAAAAGCGGAGCCTTGTGTCCTGTCCGCTCCGCGCCCCTCCGCCCAAGAGAACTTTCAGGCTTTCCTGATCCTACTTAAACTCTCCAGCAGCATAGTTTGCATCTGAATACCGTGCTGTTAGATAACAATAGTGTGCCCAGATCTGGGACAATCTCGAGGGCGGGGAGAGCTCTCTCCCATCACGTTTCTCACGGGAAGAGGCGGAAATACACGAGATAGCTCGGTTCACCTCGATTCCCAGTCATTTCCTGGGGGGGCCTCGTGAGAACTCTAAGATTTAGAAGTTCCCACCTTTACCCGCCCGAGACTGTCCACCTGGAATTGAGCTTCCATCCCCAGCAGACCATGTCCTAAAGGTATATATTTTTCAGTCTGCCCTCCAAGTCCATCATCTCTCTATCAAGAGGTGAGTAGTTTGCCTCATTATTAGTCCTATGGATTTGGAGCTCACATTCTAATGAAGACAATACATATAGTGGAATGGTAGCCAGGGAAGTACAATAGGGCAGTTGATTAATATGCCTTTTCCAGAGGCAATGATAATGTTGATTTGATTGCAGTTCTCACAGCAAAAGAAAGAAAAAGGGAGAAGGGTATACTCTGAGGCTGTACAATAGAAAATGTGAAAAGTGAAAATAAGGCTTCCTGGTTCCAAAGATTGGAATGCCATGTGGCTGAGCTCCTTCAAGGCATGGTCTCTGGTGGTCCACTCTGGAGAGGCAATGTTCTACTATGTAAAGAGCACCAACTTTGTAGTCATAGGATTAGAGTTTAAATCTTGCCCTTATCAATTTGTGACCTTGGCCAAGTCATTTTACTTTCCTGAATCTCAATCTGCAAAATGTTAGACTAGATAACCTCTACAATCCCTTCCAGCTCCAAATCTCTGCTCCTCTGATACAGTGATAGAGTAGTCATTTCAGCATTTATTGTCTTTGTGCAGTTATAGATCATCAACTGGTTTAGAGCATAGGTTAAAGTAATACTAACTTAGAAGAAAGGATAAAGATGAGAAAGTACTAAATGCATTTAACATTTCCATTCCAGCCTGTTGAAATAAGCTGCCAAGTTCCCTAAAATTGAGGAATATAAAGACATTGCTCAGTACTACTATTTTCACGAGAAATGTAACTAATACAAAAAGATTTCAAAATGAGGAGGTAGAAAAAGCCCCCAAACTACTTATAGCCAGTAAACTCAGTTTCCTTTCTAGGAGAGAGACCTGGTAGTCAAGAGGACCATCAGTAAAGCATAAAGAATCATCAGACAAAGAACTTGTACTAATGATTGATTTAAGAGTTTTGAAAAGGTTTTGAAAGATTCCACACTAAATACAATTTTTAAAGTTAAAATTGAATCACATTGCAATTGGGGAAAATATTTTATCATTATTAGAGAACTGACACAGATAAAAAACAGTTCTTTGGTTTGTAAATGCAAAAGCTAAGACATAAAAATTGTTAAGATTCTGAAGGGTGAGTACCTGTTCAACAAATCCCAGAGTATTAGACTATGTGGAACCCCTTGAAGTTTAAATGAGGTATTTTTTAGGACAGATAGTTCTTATTTGCATGGCATGTTATTCCAACAAGTGGTAAAAGCTAAAAATATGAATATAATGGAACTTCATAAATTCAAATAATTTCCTCAGCAGTCATCTAGCCAGGGCTTCTTAAACTTTTTCCGCTTATAACCCCTTCAGTGCTTCTTATGCTGTGGGTCATGACCCCATATGGGGTCAAGATTCTAGACCAAACCCATTCTTGATAAAGAATCTCCCTTGCAAAATACACAAAGTCAGCTTTTGCTTGAAGAAGACCTCTTGGTAGCCAACTGAACTGACTATCATCTGAGGCAATCTATTCACCTTTAGAATAACTAGTTGTTAGGAGGGTCTAAGCTAAGCTAAATTGATCTCAAGGCAAATTCTACCTATTGCTCCTGGTTTTGCCATGTGAGGCCAAGCAGAACTAGTGTAATCCCTCTTCCACAACAACTCTTTAAATACTGGGTAACAACTATCATATAGGAAACGAGCATTTCTTAGGTGCTTTTACTAAATGTCAGGCACTGTGTTAAATGCCTAGGATGCAAATACAAGAAAAAGAAAGACAGTTCTTGCCTTCAAAGAGCTTACATTTTAACGGGGGAAGATACATCAAAAAAAGCTGAGAAGGGGTGGGGAAGGGGGAGAAGAAGCGGGGAGGGTAGGAGTCAGAAGCACTAGCTTGAGGGGAATGGATGTTCCAAGGTAAAACTGGAGATGTGTTAAATTATGTCCAGAAAGACAGAAGCATTGTGGGGAGGGGAAAGTGCCCATACATCTTCTCTTTTTTCAAGTGATAACTCTCTCCACTATAATGTTATTTATTCATTACAGGACAGATGCCAGTATAGTTAGATAATTCATAAGGGTTTAGTTGCTGAAGTACAAGGATTCATTATAAGGTAGCCCTACTATGTAAATTCTAAGGATTGCATTATAGCAAAGCTCCAGTGAAGGGTTAAATTGGACTGAATTCAATTAATGGATGATAGCTTATTAGAAGATGTGACAGGATGCTGGTACAATGAATGACTTTACCTTTTCACTTAACACCCTGCTTTCCCATAAAGCATCATTTAGACCATCTATTAGAGACAGTTCTGGATGTATCAGTGCTGCTGAGCTAAATTTTTTTTTAGCATTTTTTTCCTTTTTTAAAATGTTTATTTATTTATTTTTACTTTTCAACATTCATTTCCACAAAATTTTGAGTTCCAAATTTTTTCCCCATCTCTCCCCTCCCCCACCCCAAAACATCATGCATTCTTATTACCCCTTCCCCCAATCTGCCCTCCCTTCTATCACACCCCTCCCTTCCCTTATCCTCATCTTCTTTCTTTTCTTGTAGAGCTAGATAGATTTTTATACCTCATTTCTTGTATTTATTATTTCCCACTTGCATGCAAAAACAATTCTCAGCATTTATTCCTAAAACTTTTTGAGTTTTAGTTCTCCCTTCCTACCTCCCCACTCATCCCCACTGAGAAGGCAAGCAATTCAATATAGGCTGTATATATCTAGCTTTGCAAAAGACTTCCATAATAGTCATGTTGTTTAGGACTAACTATATTTCCCTCCATCTTATCCTGCCCTCCATTTATTCTATTCTCTCATTTGACCTTGTCCCTACCCAAAAGTATTTACTTCTAATTACCCCTCCTCCCATTTGTCCTCTCTTCTATCCTCCCCCCCCACCCCACTTATCCCTTTCTCCCCTACTTTCCTGTAGTGTAAGATAGATTTTCATACCAAATTGAGTGTGCATATTATTCCCTCCTTAAGCCAAATGTGAGAAGAGTAAGCTTCACTTTTTCCCTCTCACCACCCTCTTTTCCCCTCCATTGAAAAAGCTTTTTCTTGCCTCTTTTATGAGAGGTAGTTTGCCCCATTCCATTTCTCCCTTTCTCCTCCCTATATATTACTTTTCTCACACCTTAATTTTATTTTTTTAGATATCATCCCTTCCTATTCAAATCACCCTGTGCCCTCTGTCTGTATGTGTGTGTGTGTGTGTGTGTGTGTGTATAATCCCTCCAACTACCCAAATACTGAGAAAAGTTTCAAGAGTTACAAATATTATCTATGTAGGAATGTAAACGGTTCAACTTTAGTTAGTTAGAAATCCCTTAGGATTTCTCTTTTCTGTTTACTTCTTCATGATTCTCTTGGTTCTTGTGTTTGAAAGTCACATTTTCTATTCAGCTCTGGTCTTTTACTTAAGAATGCTTGAAAGTCCTCTATTTCATTGAATGACAATTTTTTCCCCTGAAGTATTATACTCAGCTTTGCTGGGTAGGTGATTCTTGGTTTTAATCCCAGTTCCTTTGACTTCCAGAATATCCTATTCCATGCCCTTCAGTCCCTTAATGTAGAAGCTGCTAGATCTTGTGTTATCCTGATTGTATTTCCACAATACTTGAATTGTTTCTTTCTAGCTGCTTGCAATATTTTCTCCTTGACCTGGGAACTCTGGAATTTGGTTACAATACCCTAGGAGTTTCTCTTTTTGGATCTCTTTCAGGAGGTGATTGGTAGATTCTTTCAATATTTATTTTACCCTCTAGTTCTAGAACATCAGGGAAATTTTCCTTGATAATTTTATGAAAGATGGTGTCTAGGCTTTTTTTTGATCTTGACTTTCAAGTAGTCCCCTAATTTTTAAATTGTCTCTCCTGGATCTATTTTCCAGGTCAGTTGTTTTTCCAATGAGATATTTCACAGTTTTCCATTTTTTCATTCTTTTTGTTTTGTTTTGTAATTTCTTGGTTTCTCGTAAAGTCATTAGTTTCCATCTGCTCTGTTCTAATTGTTAAAGAATTATTTTCTTCATTGAGCTTTTGAACCTCCTTTTCCATTTGACTAATTCTACTTTTTAAAGTATTCTGCTCATTGGCTTTTTGGACCTCTTTTGCCATTTGAGTTAGTCTATCTTTAAGGGTATTATTTTCTTCAGCATTTTTTTGTGTCTCCTTTAACAAGCTGTTGAATCACTTTTCATGATTTTCTTACATTGCTCTCATTTCTCTTCCCAGTTTTTCTTCCACCTCTCTTACTTGATTTTCAAAATTCTTTTTGACCTCTTCCATGGCCTGAGACCATCACATATTTATTTTGGAGGTTTTGGATGTAGAAGCCTTGACTTTTATGTCTTCCTCTAATGGTATGCATTGTTCTTCCTCATTGGAAAGGATAAAAGAAAATACCTGTTCACCAAGAAAGTAAGCTTCTATTGTCTTGGGGTTTTTTTTTTATCTTTTTTCAGCATTTTCCCAGCCAGTTACTTAACTTTTGAGTCCTTTGTCAAGAGGAGGGTATACTCTGGGGACCTGTAAGTTCTCAGTTCTTGCAAGGTGGCACAATCAAGGGAGAGAAGTTTACTCCTCTCCTGGCCTGTGCACTCGTCTGGGAGCAACCAAAAACTTTTCTGCCCAGGATCTGCGGGTAGGGTTCTCTCTCCAAAACTACCTCTAGCTCCACTACAACTGCCTCCAGCTCCACCACACCAGCAAGCACTCCTCCCCACCCCAGAACCACCACTCAGGTCTGAGATCCAGATCAGCTGTGTGATTCCCCCAGGATCTTTAGGTGGAGCACTCCAAAAATGGATGCTGCAGCTGCAGTGACTGCTGCTGGTAGGGCCAGACTGTTCCCTTCTTACCCGGGTGAAAGAGCTTTCTCACTGACCTTTGAAGCTGTCCTTGGTGTTTGTGGGTTGAGAAGTCTGGGAACCACAGCTGCTGCCAGGGATTCCACCCCCTGAGGCCTGCTCTGGTCCTGTCTGTTCTGTGCTGTACAGGCCAGCCTGGGCTGCACTCTGCTCAGAGCCTGATGTGATAGACCTTTCCTATCAGCCTTCCATGCTGTCTTGGACTGGAAATCTCTTTCACTCTGTCATTTTTGTGATTTCTGCTGTTCTAGAATTTGTTTAGAGTCATTTTTTACAGGTGTTTTATGGGCTATGGAGGAGAGCTTTTACAAGTCCATCCTTCTACTCCACCATCTTGGCTCTGTCCCCCCAGCATTTTTAATGATTTAAATTTTCCCCTCTTTTTAAACTTGTTTTTAATTCTCTTCTAGTGTAGTCAAATATTGCCTTCCAAAATATAATTAAAGTGAAACCTCTTTGCCATCTTGGCATTTTGCATTCTATTTCTCACAATTTACACCTATTTCTTAAAAATACATGGCAAATATTTCTATTCTTGTTTGTTAAATGATTCATGATAATCTGAAGAAGCCCTCTTATAATAAATTCCCCAGTGCTTAATACTTTAAAGATATATTCTAAGCTGATGCCCAATATTGAATGGACAGAACTATAATAGTTTGGCTCAAGAAGGTTCTGCTGGTTGCAGGTAATAATGAGCATTTCATACTTGCAAACTTCCTGATTGTTGTTATTGATATTATAGCAGAATAAGAGAATCCTAGTTAACTTAATAATTTCCCTAAATTGATACTTCTGTATTTGTGACATTCTCCTTTGAATACCCCCACTACTCCCTAGAAAAGTATACAAGAGGGAGGGCTTTTACAGTTTGGTGACCTTAGTTGCTTTCCTTCATAGAGCGTTGTCATTGTTGTTCAGTCATGTCCTGCTTTTCATGACCCCATTAGGGTTTTCTTGACAGAGATCCTGGAGTGCCTCATCATTTCTTTCCAGCTTATCTTGTAGATGAGGAAATTAAGGTGAACAGAGTTAAGTGACTTGCCCAGGGTTACACAGCTAGTAAGTGTCAGGCTATATTGGAACTCTAGGCCTAGCACTCTATCCACCTAGCTTCCCTTCATAGAGCATACTAAAATACATTGCACTGTGCTCTGTAAATAGTGAATGATTTATGTATTCATTGGTAACAATAGGTTTTAAAGGGAATCAATTAAATTTCTTTGAGGTAAAAAATAAACATAGTTTAGAAAACACCAAAGAGGGGGTAAATGATTAGTCTACTTTCGTTTTAAGGTTTAAGAAAATGAATTTGCCACTAAAGTTAATAAGATGAAAGGAAGAAAATAACAATTTTAATATATGAATTACTTGACCCATGCTATTAATTTTACTTTTCTTAAATTAGGAATTGTTTCTGAGTGTAGTGGGGACTACATTGGTAGAGGCTTCACCTTTTCTGTTGTTTTAAAGATTACAGAATCAGAATTTCAGAACTTGAAAGTACCTTAGCAACTGTCAAGTCTGACCCATATCTCCAAAATAACTCCCTCTACAATATGATAAGTGGTCATTCAGTCCCTCCTTGATGAACTCCACTGAGGGGGAACTCATTGCTTCATAAGGCAGCCATTCCACTTTTGAACAACTCTGATTATTAGAAAGTTTTTCCTTATGCCATGTCAAAACTTGCCTTTCTGCAATTTCTACCTTTGTTTATAGTTAGGCCCTCTAGGACCACACAGAGCCAGTCTAGTCCATTTTCTACACCATGGCCTTTCAAATACTTGAAGACAGGCTGGATCATACCTCTCTTACCTCCTCAGTCTTCTCTTCTCTAAACTAAACATCCTCAGTTCCACCAATCAATCCTCATATAACAAGAACTCAAGACTGATGTCCTGGTTGCTCTCCTCTAGCTTTTCTCCAGTTTACCAATGTACTTCCTAAACTGTGGCATCAAAAAACTGGATATATTCTTCATTTAACAGTCACTGTGTATTTATATCATCTCCCCTATTAGGCTGTAAACTCCCAGAGGGTAAAGAACCTGTCTGTTTTATTTTACCTATCTGTATGTGTCTTCTCAATGCCTTACAGATAAATTGATATAGCTAGATACACAGATACATACATATGTGCATACATGCATACATAGATGATAAAACATTCATTAAGCTTTTACTGTGTTCCAGGCACTGTGCTAAGCTCTAAGGATAAATGCAAGCATACAAAACAGTCCCTGTCCTTAAGGAACTTACATAGGAAAGACATCACACAAAAGGGATCTGGAAAGGGGAGAAAGGAAGCAGGAAAGGGGAACCATGCTTGTGGTTTGGAGCTAGTGGTCAGGGAAATGAATTGGAGGATTGGTTTAGGCAAAAATAAGACAAAATCTCAACTATCAGAGCCTAGGGCTCCTGGGGTGGAGTCCAAGTTTCTGATGGGGAGGTGGTGGAGATGAAGGCTAGAGTGGAGGTAGTTATGGTTTGGAGTTGGTGGCTTTAAGTACTTAAAGCTTGCTGAATAAATGAATAAATTAACTAATGAAAAGAAAAAAGGAAGGAAGGAGAGAGAAAGGAAAGAAGGAAGAAGGAAGAAAAAAATTGGTGGGTCTATTCCAACCAGTTGCCTACTAAAAATATGTGATGAGTACTTTATTCCTTTCTATCACAAATCACCTTCTACCATCTGACTTTCTATCTAAAAGGGGTGACCATATCCTATACCAGACTGACCATCTTGGATTGATAAAATTGAACTCCTTACTGTCTCCTAGGCCTAAACTCAACTATTCTTATTCCTAAAAACTTCCTTTTTCATTTGAGTACTCTCTCTCCTCAAATGGGCAGTCTAGCAATTAGAAAAAAAGTGGCTTTGTAAATTTTCTCTGCCTGAATTAGCTGTTCTATTCAGATAGTGATTAAGATATCACATGGTTATTGCTGCAAATACATATATATATATGTGTATCATATATATATGTGTATATATATACGATTATATGATTTATAACTGTAATGTAACTTAGAGATCACACCCCCTTAATTTATACAGGAGGAAACTGAGGCCCAGAGGGATTTAGTAACTTGCCCCAAACTATATAGGTATCAGTCTAAATTAACTAAAAGCTACAGGATTCTTCCTTCTAGTACCAATCCCCTACCATGAGAGCTTTGAAGCACAGTTCTGAGGTGCTAAATAGCCCCCTTCATTTAAGTCCTGCCTTACTCTTTAACTCTACTAACCAAAAAACTATTGAGCTAAAGGCCCAATGTAATAATAATGGAGTTCATGATGGGCAATTTAATTTTGATGTAAGCATGAATGTTTCCTTTTTTCCTCAATAAAAATGCAAGACCCTACAACCTGGCCTCACTTTTAAAAAAAATTCTCTATATATCTCTTACTTTTATTTGCAGTTCCAAAGTCTCGCCTATTCTTTACCCCCTCCCCATCCATTGAGAAGGTACACTTGCTTTCTTAGAAACAACTGTGAGGTCATTTCCCAACCGCTTGGGAAGAAGAAGTAACTCAGGGAATAGGCAGTGAATAAAAATGAGAAGGATGTGCTGAACCTAGCAGAACATGAAAACTAAAATTGACAAGAAAAGTACTTGGATTCGGAGGCTACACTGCGTTGGAAAAGAATAATAAATGGAAGAGGAGGAGTTATTCCACAGCTTGTTAAGGGAGAAAGGTCATAGAGGTTCTTATGGTCAAGAGCAATTAGCAAAAATTAGTCTCATACAGATAAGAGGATGTAAAAGCTTATTTGGTGATTAGCAAGGCTGAAGAATGCTAGACTATAACAAGTTAAAAACTGATAAATTATGAGCATATATATATATATATATATATATATATTCATGTATAAGTAGTAATCACAATGTGGCATGCTTTTAAAGAGGAGAAAGAAATGCCATCAGCCATAGCAGAAGGGGAAATTATCTCCTAGAAAATTATTCAAGAATGAATAACTACAGTCATCAAAGCTACAACTTTCAATGGACTTACTTAGTGGTACAAGGATCATCTGTTGCACTTGCTCAGACATGAGGAGGGTTAGCTCTCCTGTCCAACTGAATCTGGGAAGGAAAAGGAACCCTGGAGGGTAGCAAGTCAAATCCTTGCCTATAGAAGAAGCCCCTTTACAATTTCCCCATAAATGATCTTCTAAGTTTTACTTGAAGAAATGGGAGCAGCTAGGTGGTGCAGTAGATAGAGTATGGATAGAGTGGATAGACTTCTTATAGTCTAGCATCTATCCAGTCCAGGAGTCAGGAGGACCTGAGTTCAAATTTCACCTCAGACACTTGACACTCACTAGCTGTGTGACCTTGGGCAAGTCACTTAACCCCAAGTGCCTCATGCTGGGTCAGCACCAGTCATCCTGATGAATATCTGGTCACTGGATTCAGGTGGTTCTGGAGGAGAAGTGAGGCTGGTGACCTGCACAGCCCTCCCTCACTCAAAACAAAGTCAAGTGCAAGTCATGTCATCATTTCTCTGATGGCTTGATCTTCTTTGGCAACAAAGGATAAATACACTTGAAGAAATCCAGTGAGGGAAACTCATTGCTTCCTGATTAGAAATTAGCAATGAAATTCCAGCTTTCCCTTCCCTCTAAAATAGTTTTCTATGTCCTAAAATAGCTAAAAATTAAATCATTAAGTACTACATACATTAAGTGAAAATCAGGTAATGTATTAGAGTTAACAAGAGTAAATAGAAAACACAAGTGTGCTGTACTTAACTAATTGCATTGAGTTATGTAGAGTTCAATTGTCAGCGTTTCTATCCACAGACTCAGTTCTCTGTTATTTCTGTTCTACTGGGCCTCTTATTGGTGAGAAGGCTTAACTCACACCACCTGGCTGAATTTGCAAGGCTAGGGCACTTGTCTCTATCTTAATATCTCTGCTTTCTTCCCAAGTGTATTATTTAAGCCATGAAAAACTCCTTTGGCTTCTTTTGAGCTTGTAATGAGGGGACATAAACCCAAACAATGCCACTGGAATCCATTTCTGCAATCAATCACAGCTTGAGGTTCTATTTTTTTCCTTTTTGTGAAATAAATGTCTTAACTCCATCCTGCGGACTACTTAAGTTCCTTAGCTTATAATGGGGTTTTACTGATTTGTAGCTTTGATTCCCCTATAGAATTGAAAACTTAATGAAGAGTAGCATGCTGTAATTTAAGGAGAATACTTAGAGTCACTGTATCTGGGTTCCAATCCTTCTCCTATTTAATTTACCTCATCTTTGTGATCTTGGACACATTAACTTCTCTGAATCTCAGTTTCCCTGACTGTAAAATGACAAGGTGTTGAATTAGATGATCTTTAACACCCTTCCAGCTTTAAATCTATTTTGTCATGAACTGAATGAAAGATTAAGTTATAGAAGTGAGGAAAAGATTTTAACTTGTTTTATCTTAC
>NC_092879.1:76781377-76901910 GCF_028372415.1 Notamacropus eugenii
TTTTCCTTTCTTTTTAAACTGTTGGTTACCTGAATGTTATCTTGGATTTCTGAATTTTTCTCTATAGAGAAGCCTAGATGGTTTACCTTAACAGAATATACCAATACATAATACTTTAGAAGATAAACTATTTTCTTAATGATTGTACCCAAAGCCAATACGATATGATTTCTTAACACTGGTAAAAAAACAAAACATGTTAAAAATCCATAAAACATAAAAATATTTTTTGAAACTAACTTTCTGACCTATATGAACAGTATTAGTTGAAAGACACAGGATATCTATTATGGTGATGCAGTACTGAAAAGTATGTTGATTTGGTCCTCCAGGCAAAGGAGATTATTGAAATTCCTTGGGATAATCAGTTAACAAGATGGCATATCAGTACATAGAGTACTGTGATCAGAAATTATTTTCCTGTTTTAGTCTCCCCTATGTGAAAGTAGCTGCCTGTGCCTAACCTTTTAGTAGATTATAAAATGTTTTTAACTTCATTTCTTGTGAAGGAAAGGGATAGAAATTATTCCTGGAAATAGTTATACTAGTCAAAAATACTATACCAGCAAGAATGCCACTAGAAGGCTGTCTTCTTCCTTTTTGGGAAAAAAATGATGAGGGAAATATGCTAATATATTTAGGATTATCCTAGCTCATGGATTGTAGACTTACTGAAATATAAAATGAAACTCATCATTTTGTGCTTTATTAAAAAGACTACAGGATAACCACTAGTGCAGAAAGCATAGTATATACATTAGACAATTACTTGAGTATACATTGATAAGTATGACTTAAAATATTGAAGTAACCTTTTCCTTCAGGTTTGCCCATTGCCAGGAGTTATTGTAATGCTAAATCTAATTTCTTCTCCTTTTTCCTTCTCCCTAAGCATATTTTTTTTCATGGTTTGTGGGCACTTTAAACTACCTCTCATTTTGCTTTCCTGTAGTTGATCAATTAAATGCAAATAAAGGAGGTTCAAGAATCAAATGAATGTATTTAATATCAAGATAATATACATATTTCATTCAGTCAATTCTACTTAATGAGCTATTAAGATTACTGACTTCCAAAGACAGTATTTTTTTAGTTTGCCACTAATAATGGAAAAGCATATATCCCTTTGAGTATAGGTTCAAGTTATAAAATAGGATTTTCTTAGTTTTTTTTTTTCTTTAAAGAAATTAAAGGGGGAAGAATTGGAAATGATGAAAGATGCCATTGGGTTACCAAATCTGCAAAGCCTTTTAATTAGAGGTTTCCCCATTTTCTTAAGGAAATAATAATTTCTTGCTTTTTCAGTAAGTGCTAGGGAGCTTTTTTGAGCTTTCCTTACTCTATCTGTAGTCAGTTTGTTGGATAATATAAGGTGTATTTAAGACTAATTTAGAAGAATTTCCCCCCTCAGCTGTATCACTTTCTCTTCTGGAAGGTGGCAATAGATCCTACTAGAGAAACACTGAGATATGAATTTTTCCAGCCAACTCAGGAGAAGCCTGGGGTCCCCATGAGAAAGGATGGCTTTTCTAAAAATAAATCAAAACCCCCAACCACCAAAAATATTTACTGGTTTGGGGAAAACTACTAACTAAACGTAACTTGAGGTTACTTTTACATTATGTAAAGGTAAGGGGGAGAAGTTATTTTTAGGATGGGGTTGGGTGGGTGGTATATTTAGGCATGGAATAGTTTTGTTTTTGTTGTGAAAAGTAACTAAATGCTGTATTAACCACCTGAAAAAGTTAGCAGCTAAAGAGAAACCTGAAAAAGGAGATCTATCTCTAGTCAAGAGGCACAGGGAGAAGTGTTACCCTTTGGCTTATCCCCTATCCCATCCTGCCCCCCCCCCCCCCCCCACATACTCACCCCACCTCTGTACACAATGACTCTCTGCCCCGGACCACCTTAAATTGTGTGACGACAGGTTGCTATGGAGATGGTTTTACGCTACAAGGGGATGAGCCGGGAGGCGGGGAGGGGAACTAGAGGGGTGTGTTGGTAAGAATCATTTCAGCACTAGGCTGCAGTTGGACAGCAGCAGCGCCAGAGCTCTGGTAGCTCCTCATCTCGGTTTCAGGGTGCGCGTTTTGTCTTTCCATCTCTCCCCATTTTTTGAACCCTTTTTCCTCTCCCCCAGTCTCTTACTTTCATTTGTCTCCTTTATTTCTGCTCTCTTTCCACTGCCTGTTTCTCTTTTTTCTCCTTCCCTTTCCCTCTTCCGTCTATCTCAACATCACCAGAGAGGGACTGAGGGAATTTTACTCTATTCTCACCTTTTTTTTTCTTCTTTATTCCATCTTGCTGCTGAATGCTGTTCCAGGAAGCAGAATAAGACCGGTAAAGCTTGTCACATCTCTGTCAAGCTCCTGCTTGGAGACTCTGAGCGAGTGGTGAGGAGAGAAAGGGGAAGTGTGTGGAGAAGAAGAATTCAACTCCTTAATCTTCTTTGGACGGTTTGGGTGAGTGTCTACTTTCTTCGCTTTTAGCGTAGTGCATTTGCGTGTGCACCGTGGATATAGTGTCCTGGATTGCGTGTGCAGTAGTTTCTCTCAGGGGTAAGTTTTTCCCTTATTATTAACAGGGATGGTCTGAGGTGCCACTTTGTTGAAAGCCCGTGGTCTTTGGAGTTTTTACGATTTCTTTCTTACATTGATACACTGGAGGTTTATCAAGCTTATGTACGTACATACGCACCTTATGATTTGCTGTTTTGGGAACATGGAATCTTGTCTCCTGTCAAGAGTGGTTGGGGGTAATGTTTAGTTTTAGGCAAGTATCCTCAATTGTGAGACACTTTTCTTACCATAGGAGTAGGTGGCCACAGCACTGCTGCTGACCAGTGCCTTTGACAGGGAGGGCAATCTTGTCCTTTCTGCCACTGGAAAAGCTTCTAGGAGGAGGTAAAGGTGCCTGGAACAGGACAGCAGCTGAAAGGTGGAGCTTGTTATCCCCAGTGGCTTATACTTTCTTCCTCTATCCTAGGGATCTGACTTTATGGGGGATTCGCAAAGAGGTGGTGTCTTGAAGGATCCAAGATTTTAATATTTGATTGCAGTGAGGGACATTAGGAAAAAAAATGTTAAAATTTCTACACTGACTTTAAGGGTTAGGAAGGTGTGAACACAGCCAGGGGAGGGCAGCCTCTTCTCAGTTTCTTTGTACCCCATATGCCTTGGAAATTTCTACAGTTGCCATTTGAGATGGATTTATTTTCTTAATTATCTTTTAGATTTTTCAGCAGTTAGGATGCTCATTTGAATAGTGATTATGACATATCATTCACCTACGTCACCATCTAAAGACCTTATTGGGGCTTTGCCCCAAGACTCAAAATTTCACAAATAAATATATTCTCTCCTTCCATAGTGTTCAAGTCGAAGGGTCATGGAATTTGATAAATTCTCAGGCTTCAAGAATTCCTAATTACTTGCAGTTAGAAAGATTGGTTAAAATACAACATTTGGAAACCCACAGGTATAAAAGGAAAGGAATGACAAAGCAGGTTTAAATATCTGAGTAGAAAGTATATTGTGCTTGGAGTTATGACTAGAAGCTTCTGTTTGCATATCCATGATTACTGTCATCATCTTTTGGTCTAAGGTAAAAGGCTTGATCATAAGAACAACATGTAGTTTTTAAAGATTCTGATGTTAACTTATTTTTAATGATCAAAATTGGATTAATAGGTTTTTTTTTTAAGGAAACAAAATTACAGATTTCACTTTAGTCTCACAATTCTCTAGGGGTAAAATTTTTGAGTCATTTATATATCTTGACAGTGAACCCTTTTATTGTTCCGTCATTAGGACAAAAGTGAAATCATCTATTCAGATATTACTGTTGTATGAACCTTTTTGTAATTGAAAGAACTTTGGAGATTGACTTAAAATGGAACTTTTTAAGGCTTGATAGTGATATGACTCAATCCTCAGGATCAAATTTGAAAATGACAAATGTTTGAAAGTGAATAGATAATGCAAACTCCCTTCTGAATCTTTGAATTGTATATCCTTATTTAACAGCACCATTAAACTATAGCATAAATGACTGAGTACTCTGGGATGTAAGTGCTGTTCTGTGACTCAAGCACAGTGGTCAGTTAATGTAGAAATTGCATCATAAGGATATTAAAAGCTTCATTTAAGTATGCAAATAGCAGCTTAGCATGAATACTATGACTACCCCATTCTTTTCCTTTATTCTTTTGTGTGTGTGACTCTTCAAATAATGCACAGCTACATTTTAATTATAAATTAAGCAGTACAGATTATTACAACTTTTTTATTTAAAAGTACTTTAGGTCAAGGAGGATTATAAGCCAGAACATTGTGATTAAGCACAATGTGGTTGTTAATGAAAAAATTTAAAAGACTTTGGAAATATACTTAGAACATTCCTTTGAAAAGTTCATTCTTTTCCTTAAAAATGGCAGCTAGCCTAGTCAAGCAGTAGTTTGTCAGATTTTAACTTGATATATGCCTTTGTGATTAAATCCTTCAAATATGAGAGGTTAACAAGAAAATCTATAAGAGAGAAATAACTTGATACTATATTATAACAAATGTCTTATCTTCAGGATATTTTTTCAAACAATTTATAAAATAGGAATAGGTGTATATTTATAGAACCTGGTGGGAGCATTGTGAATCTGTAAGAAAATCTTTATGCTAAGTCCAGAGAGCTCAGTGTCAGCACTCATTTTTTTTTAAGAGAACAGTTTCTTTATTGCGTTTTACAGCTACACGGATTAATTCAAAACAAATCTCTTTTTGCTTTCCTGTCACCAAAATTCACTCTATCAGTGAAAGTTTAGCTTTTTGAATCCAACTGAGAATTTTAAAAATTGGTCCTCTAGGATTTTGGTTTCCACTTAATTGTATACACATATTTAAAAGTTCAGGTATTATGTTTGGACCCTATCATACCCTAACCATGAAGAAAATACCTGTCTCTGGTTAAGGCTTATGTAATGCCTCACATCCAAAAAAAAATCCACGTAATAGTACAGTGAACTAAGATGAAATCAGTTTTTATTTATCCCTCACTCTTTTCAGTGTATGTCCTTAAAGTACTTAAAGCACTCTTCATTGCAACAGAAGACATTTTACTGATATAGCAGTCATTTAGACATTAGTTTAATGCCACACAGATATGATAGACATGGAGAAAAAATATCTAATTATTTCAGACTCAAGGTAGCTGTGATCTACGAGAGGTTATTGACTTGTAGAATTAGCTTGGAATACTTGACTATTCTGTAGGAGAACAGAACATTCATTTCAACACCATTTATTTGTATAATCAGAAACACTGAAAAGAAATGCCTTCTTTTCTTTGCCTTTTCTGGAGTTGGGTAAATGAAATTCTCTCTCTTGGTAAGAAAAAAAAATCACTTCCATTCTTATGTTCACTGCTTCTACCATCTTTGATATCCATCTTTGTAACACGAATTAGCCAAAAAAAATTACCAGAATGCAAAGAAAATCTGCAGTATTAGGGTTCAGGTTGTGTGTACTGTTATAAAAACAAATTGTTCAAAGATTTTGTCTTTCTTATTATTCTTAGCTGATAGTGTGGGAAAATACTATATATTTTCTGCCTTCTACCACTAGGTGGTTATAAAAAAGATATAATTTTTTCTGTATAGCCCAGCCACTACATGACAAGACAGCCTTTACAGCCCTTTTCCTTAGAGAGATAAAAAGCAAAATGATGTACATTCTTCCAAGAAGAGATTACAGAGCATACAAAATGGTGGCCTGATCTGGAGTTTAGGTGATCATGAAGGGAAGAGGGTGGTTAAGCTTTTCCCCTGCCTCAGTTTATCTTTGAACCTGCAGGGCTTGACTTGTTGATGTCCAGATATCCCAATAAATGCTTTAGTGACTGATTTGAGTAAGTCAAAGATAAGGAGACTTTATCTCCCTGAATTAAGCATCTCTATACTCAGTATTTGTAAGAGAGTAAAAATCAGTACAGCAGACTTCTGGGTGACGTTTCATACTCTTGGCTTGTTGCTAGGGTTTTGTCTCCTAGTGAATATATCATGTTCATGTAAGCAAAGGTGACATAAATTTTCTATTGACCCCAACATGGATGAATTAATGTATTCTTATACACATGTGTATCTGATTATATGTATAGGTATTCAGATATGTATGTATGTATGTATACACATACACTAGTACTCCTGCCTGATAAATTTCAGCAGAATTGGTCGTACATAGAAATGAATTATTGTTCATTAAGTTATTTAAATCTAGGCATATGGAGTCTTGTCCTGTGTCATATTGGGACAATGCTTGGTCTTAAGCAGGTAGCCTGCTTTTCTTGTAATAAGAGAGGGTTGCCATGACTCTTCTCTCATCCCCTCCAACAGGGAGGGCATGGTACATATAATAAATGTATGTGCAATGTATGTATACATATATGTATATTTAAATACACACATATATATGTATGTTAGGTGTATGTATATAACATCCTGAAAGTCCCTGATGAACAGGAATTCACTTTTATATGAGTTATGTCTAAATTTCTTAGACAAGGGAACTAGTCACCCATAATCTATTCTAAGATTATATAAATTTAAGAGAAGCTTTATTTTCAAACTTGGGGAAAACAGTAATATCTAAATCAACTTATAGTGCTATGTGCTTATATACATTTTACATATATATAAAATTTAAGAATTCCAGATTGGCATTTTCTTACCATCCCCGAGTGTGTCTGGGCTGTCACAAAATCAGGGTGTGCTTGGGGAATGAAGATTCATTTTAAAACTAACGTAAGTAAATATAACAAAGGTATATGTAATATGGATATTGACTGGAGGGTAGGTAAAGGTAAGAGGAAGAAGAAGAAAATAATTTAAGTTGCAGTGTTTGAGAAAACCTTGAATATGAAAATTTAGATTTGTGAAATAATCAAATCAAGAGTGTCCTGGTGCCTGAAGGGATTGCTTGTGAGTTTCTAGGGACATAATTTTTAGAACCTTCTGCAAATCAAAGATAGAACATAAATGAAGATGATGTCTGAAATTATACTTTTACTCATTAAGAAAATGTAATTTTTTAAAGGAAAATGCATATTCTGTAAGGTGAGATGCATCTGTAATGACAAACAAAATATATATGAAATAGATATTATCCACAGTTTGGAATATCCTTATTGATATCCCTCTTCATTAGCACAAGTAAGAGTTGATTGTATTCTGGAAGATCTATTTAAGATGGCATTCCAGGTAAATAATAGGAAAATAGAACATTCTTTTGTGTTTCCATTTTGTTATCATCTCTTGATATTTTAAATTTGCTACTCACCCAGAATCACAAGACGGATAAATATAACTGCTGAAATTAAGTTTTTGCTTTTGCAATCCCCTTACTAAAAAAACCAAACTAAACACTTGACCATTTTCTGATGGTTGTCTATAGAGAGGAAAACACAAAACAGCAGTCAAGCCCATGGACTTTTACATTAACATATTTGTGATATCATCATTGCAAATCATGACCAACCCACGTCTTCTTATCCTGTGTGATTCTTGTCCATGTTTTTTGGTAAATCCCTTGTAGAGGATCAACCCCTTGAATAGGAAGTCCTATTCTGGTTCCTTTACTATTTCCTGGATACCAGTGTAGTAGTTAGACATTTTTTTCCTGTTATCTCTTGCTCTGACTACATGACCTGCCTGCCTACTTTTTTTATCATACAAATACGTAGTGATGTCTTTGGACATCTTTTCTCATATACACATCATCACTGGAAATATTCTGCAGCCTACCTTAGTCCATCAGTTGTCTTCCCATTTGGATTCTATTGGAGTTGCTTAAAATTTTTATTCCTCCCAAATTGTCGTGTTCCATAACTCCCAGGCTTAATGCATCACTAGGAGAATATTGGTACTAAAAATGGGTAGCAACAAACAATTTAAGATCATTGAAAGCACTGTGAAGTTTCCCAAATGTTATCCCTCCAGACTGATCTCTGCCTTTAAACTTTGGGCTTAGTTTATTGCTCATTTGGATTTCCTGCCCAGGATATTTTCTAGTAATCAAATAATATGGTGTCTGTCCAACTACATTTCATAATCTGAGTAATTTGATTTTTTATCCACTTTATTTTTGCAATGAGGGTGACCAGGCCAATCTTTTTTGGGTGATTATTAATCTCATTGAGGAGATCTTAAAGTATGCTTGAGCTCAATGAAATAAGCACATTGTCACCTACAAGTCGTATAACCTAGAGAACCTTGTCATTATGTTTTTTCAAGTAATCCCTCTTTTATTAGAACTGTTGTATGACAATCTTTCATGACACTGATGAACACCTCTGGTAGTTGTATGTTTCCTTGTTTTATTCTTTACTTGATTTTGATACTCAGCCAATGATTCAACAAAGGTTCTCCCTGTGGTGACATATATCATTGATTCTTCTATGATCTTAGTGTGTTCATGGGAGACTCCTTTTTTGGGGAGAATCTTTAAATATTTCTTACGATCAAACAATAAGCACAGAAGAATCTAACATCCTCTCAATATATCATTCAGTTATATGACAGAAGATGGTGTCTGCTAAAAAAAATTGTAAAAGCATTTTTTTTCCTTTTTATTAGCTTGTAGGGATATTGTTAAATTTTTCATATAATTTCTGTCCTTCATCCTTATAAAAGATGTTGGTATATAAACTGTATTGAATCCCACCCCCTGTTATTTATTATTTGTGATCTGTTGTGGAGTTAGAATTAACCAGATTTGGCAAATGATCAGAATGGGGGAGTGAGAGAAAATGAAGGGTGCTTCAAGTTGAAAAATATGTTCTAGAATTTTACAAGGTATCAGTGTTCAATTTTAGTAAACATTTTATTCAGCAGCTACTATGTGCAAAAACATACTATGCAGGTCAGTGGGGATAGAAAGATAAAAAATTAAATAATCCCCACCCTCAAAGATTGTGGCTATGTGAGTGGAGGGAAAAGGGGACAGGTTTTGTAGAAGTGTAGTCAATATGACCTGCAGCCCATTATAGTGAGGGAGTGAGAGAAGGACAAGAGTCAGTGATGACTCCAGAGTTTCTAACCTGGGAAACTGAGAAGGTGGTGATTCTCCTAATAGAAAAGAAGTTAAGGTTGGGATTTAGAGGGGAAGATAAGCAGTTATGTTTTGGACATGATGAGATGTCAGCAAAACATTTAGTAGGAAGTAGCAAACAAGTAGGTGATGTGTGGAAATGAAGTCCTGGAAATAGATGGGAGCTAGATATGTAGATTTGGAAGTCATCTGCATAGAGAGGATACTTGAAAGCAGGTGAAGTTATCAAGGATGAATATTTAAAGGGAAAAAAGCTTTAATAAAAAGAAAATAGTATACTCTCTAAAGTATGAACTAGTAAATTCAAAAAACTTTCATGTGATCCAGCCATTGCCTCACGCTATTATGGTGTATATTTTTTTCTTCCACTTCACCATCATAATCCTAGAAAGAATCATCTTCACCAGCTTTTTAGCTAAGTTAAAAAATGACAATAGATTCACAATTTCCAACCATACACTGTCCTAATCCAAGCCATAATACTCCTACTGCTACCTGTAATCCCTAAACTAAGACAATAGACCAAGTATACACCTATAGCCAAATAAATTCATCCTTCTACCATGGGAGCAAAGTGGCTCATTAAATTAAAAAAAAAGGAATAGAAATGAACTGGGCATAGGAAAAAGGAATGCTCATTAATCTTCCTTAAGGTCTGCTACCTGGTGTCATTTTATATGTTGGTCCTAGAGTCATAAATGTGACCCTATTTCAGTCCTGTGGCTGGGTACAAAGGGGAAGGAAAGAGATGCAACTTCAACAAAAGCTTCATAAAATTCGATTCTTTTTTTGCAGTTTTCCTTATGCTATAAGAAGTTGTTTTATAAGATCACTTTTGAGAAGTGGCAGGGATGTAGCTTTTTGTGAAACTATAAATACTTTGGCTAGGAAGACTGATCAGACTACTCAGTTGCCTTCATAATTTCCTTCAGAGCAATCATGTTAGATTATTGCTAGGATTGCTGCCTGATCTGGGGGTATCGTATGGTATATTATGTGAATCAGATTACTCTAAGATATTATTCCTCAAAAAGAATTCGATTGTTACTTTCTCCCCCATATAGTTTCCCCTGGTTGGTTCTTGTTTTTAATCAGTGAGAAGATGATGGTTCCTATTTTTACCAAAGGATCTAGTGAGTCATCATATTAACTATTACTTGCAGAAGTCCTTCCATTGTAAGTCTTAAGTGTTTTCACATTCTCTCTGAAGGCACAGTGTAAGGATGAATAAAGATATAGAAAAGAACAGCCCATGGGTGACTAGAAAATTCTCCCATATACATGGATGTTAAGGTTGAGGACTGGGAAAGAATATTGTAATCACACCACAATTGTGTTTTCTGCCAGCATTATCCCACTCCTAAGACAGAGGTGACACCCAGTCACCTCTTTGCCAGCATGGGCTATGTAAAAAACAAAACTGCAGCAGTCTTAGAGGTCAATCCCTGCATAACCTCACATGAAAACATAGCAAATTGACTTGATTTGCCAAGCTTTTTCAAGTAAGTTGTAGCAAATGATTACTCTAAAGCCTGGCCTTTTTCACATCATCACTATTTACTACAGCCATGTGGACCATGTCCATTACTAAAAAGGAAAAGGAAAAGGGTGACTGACAGAGGTAAGTGGTTGACAGAAAGCAGAATCAGAGCAATATGTACATATGTGTATATGTGTAAATACTGCTGATGGTCACCTCAAGGGAAGAAATGTTAGGCATTTCTTTTATTATGCTTCTGTCTACATTGTTAACTTTCTGGGGATAATTGTTCATATTACAGGGATTGTAGGGTCGTTGAAGTAATGGCTCTTGCCTGTGATTATGACTTATAGAATATGGAAATATTTTTCATTTCCACAAATATTCATACCCACGGCTAACTCAGCAAATACACTCTTATGGGCTGAGAGCACTAAGTTAAAGCAAAACACCATTGGTAATAAATAATAATAATAAAACCACTATTGGTGGTTCTTTCCTTACTGTGAACATTTACCAGAACTTGGTCTCTGTGTTCTGGGTAGCAAATTTAGATTAGATTTCTCAATAAAGCTGGTGACTGCTATTTCTTTTCTATTTCCTTATCTTGGTATATGGTATATCCTTCCAGTAGAATATAAATTCCTTGTGGGCAAGGCCTGTTACATTTGAATATTTGTATCTCGTCAGCCAACAAATATTCCCAGGGCACATTGTAGCTGCACAATTGAGATGAGGCTAGTGAAAGAAAACTGACTTGGAACTAAGCTACCACAGATCTTTGAAAAAGTAACTATCTATATGTGGATAATTAGGAATTAACTATAATTAGAACTACTTTTAATACTGTATTTTTTGTTATAAGATTCAAAGGCAGTCTTAAGGATAAAATTAGATTGTCGGATTTTTTTTTTCCTACTTAGCGTACCACCATTTTTCTCAGAATCTCAGTTTGTCTCAAAAACCTCAAAGGCCATTTAATCCAACCGTCACTTAAACAAGAATCTAATCTACAACATACGCAGCAAATGGTCATCTTTTCCTTGTTGACCACCCATGATGGAGAGCCCTCTGCCTCCTGAGTCAGTCCATTCCCTTATTCCTCTAATTTTTAGGAGTTTTTTCCTTTATATTAAGTCTAAATTGGCATCTTCACAACTTTCATCTTTTGGTCCTACTTCTCTGGGGCCAAGTAGAACAAGTTTAATAAGTTCTCCATATGACAGCCCTTCAAATACTTGAAGCAAGAGATGTTTTCCTTCTTTTATTTTTCAGACTATATATGCTCAGTTCTCAGCCAATTCTCATTTGGCATTGACTTGAGGCTTTTTTATAATCCTAGTTGCTCTCCTCTGGACAGTCTCCAACTTCCTAAAATGTGATACCCAGAACTAAACACAACAAAACTACTCTGAACATGATCTGACTAGGGAAGAGTATAGTAGGACCTTCTGAACTCATGACCGTATGCTTCTTAATGCAGCCTAAGGTCACCTTAACCATTTTGCTTTCCATATCACATTGCCAAGTTCTATTGAGCTTGCAGTTGTATTGGAGACAAATTATAAGTCAGATGAGCAAATGTTAAATCAGCCATGAGTACTGATTGTGTGGGTGATTGACGTACAAGATCATACTCCTGTAGAGGAGAGTTCAAACATAAAGGCATTAATATTCATATTAAAAAGGGTGTATACACACACACACACAGAATCAGTCATCAGTCAATAAGCATTTCTTGAGAACCTACTTATGTGACTAGCACTGTGCTAGGCACTGGACACATATTATGATACTTTTGCTTATTACATTCTTGAATTTTTGGAGGAGCCTCACTATGTAAGCTCCACCTCCACACTAGAGCTATGTCTACATACAAAACTCAAGGCCATATGTGGGGGGAGAGGTCTACACGTAGACAATGAATGCTGCCAGACAGAGGCTAGGCAACTCTCGCAAAACAATTAAGATGTCCAAGATGCTCAAGGTGAAGATTTAGAAGCAGAGGGGCCAGAGGTAACGCCTTGTTTCCTCAGCAATTAAAACACCAGAGAGTGAAAAGTAGAGTTTGGATAGTGAGGAACCAGAAATAATGCTGCATAAGTAGGGTTCCCTAAAGTGTAAAAATCACAAAATTAGGCTATTGTATGTGGTATTTTCCCCCAATAGACCCTTCTATTTTGTGTTGATATTAGGCAACACAAGTCCAGAATAGACATATCCTCTGGGAAAATTTAAATATATGTATATGTATATACATGCATATATGTATATATGTGTATATACACACATATATATGCAAGTAGGGGCCAAAAATAGCCACATCTCCCACTAATTAAAGAACAGTTGGCTATGGAGGATGTATCTTTGAAGTATTTCTGATTAGAGTAAACCAAGGACACAAAAATGTGCATTGTTGTTATGTCCATCTCAAAGGAGGAACACAATGTTTTATTGAGGCACAGATTTTTGAGGTGCAAATGCCTAATCATCCAACTCAAGTTGACAAGTGCTGAATAAAATGTCTGCTGATTGCAGTGCACCAGCATTATTGTAAAGTCAATGACATATATTATTTTGAATTGTGTTGCTTTGTAGCCATTATCGTATCCCCTCCTCACTCACAAAAGACAAATGCAGAACAATTATCCACTCCATCTATGAACTTATATTAGTTTAAATACACACAATTTAACACTTCAGTTTTCTTTAATAGTTTCACGTTTATTCCCTTTATCTACTTGATTGTAAGCTACTTGAGGGGAGAGACAATTACATCGTATACTTTTTATCTGCCATAGCAACCAGTACAATCTTTAGCACAAATAGGTGCTCAAAATACTTACTAATTGGTTAATTTTGCTGGATGTATAGATGGATGAAAAAATGAATGTGTGTTGTGGCTCAAAAGAACAGATTAGATAAGTATGATAAGGCTTAATTTTGAAGGTTTTGAAATTCAAGACAAATAATTTAGATTAGATGTAGTAGTGTTTAATAAGTGAATAATCTATTTACATGTGGTAGTTTCAGCCAAAGCATATGAAAGGTAGTTTGTATTTCAAGTAGAGTACTAATGTTTAATTAATATCAGTACATATCACCTGGCCACGATGTGTTTTTCTAAGTCCATTTAATTAACTCTAATATTTATGTGAGCACCACATATTTAAGATTGGAAATTTTCCACCAGTTGTACATTTGGTTCTGAAGTTGGCAATTTGTAGACACAAGTCATAACTATAAAGGTTTATTGGAACTGAGATTGCAGGGTTGCCAACTTTGTTCAAGTTCTAACTGAGAGTAGGGGGATGATTGAGGGTAGAAAGATCTAAGTCCTTTCAGTTTGGTGGATAAAAGCACATACTTCCAAAAATAGAACCCCATTTTAGAGATAAAGAAACTGAGACACGGGATAAGTGACTTACCAGAGGTGCCACAGCTATTTAGTAAAAGTAAAGTCAAATCTTATTCCCATCCTCAAGCTATGGCAGGTTGCTTCTCTCTAAAAACTATGTGATAGAATGTGATACCATTATGCATTTGAGATGCTTGAAGTTTTCCTTTATTTAACACCTCATCCAAACTGAAACGTGAGCTTATACTTCACAATACGTGGGGTGGGGCGGGGGGCCAGCGGTGAATCTAAGAAGGCATGTGATGGTGGGAGTTGTCCCATTTGGGAATTGCCTGAGTCAGAAAATCTCAACCTCTGCAGTAATTTATTGGAAATATTTTCAGATTTGGTAGCTGAAATGTTTTTTTTTCTCTTTCGATTTCATTCCTGATATTTATGATGGGGTTAGTGAATAGAGCCTCATGATGACTATGTGGAGGAGTCTTAAGAACTAAAAACTGAACTTGTACTGACTTCCATTTTTCCCCAATAAAAAGATTTGGGATCATGGCAGAATTGTAATGCCTCTTTCATGCTACTACGTCTCAGGGTAAAAAAAATAAAAAGCACTATAAAAGATTTTAAAAATTAAAATTATATCAATTTATTCTCCATAATGAAATTATCATTACAATTTTATGAACCTCTTTATAGTATTGCTGAGTAGTTTTCTTAATGGTGACAAGAAGCAACAGGAATAGGGGATGCATTGACTGCTATCCCAGAAAGCTAATCGTATTTTTGTCTTTTAACATCTTTGCAGATTCAGTGGTATGAGGTGAAATCTCAGAATAGTTGCAGCTTGAGATGTCCAAGAGGCAGTTGGAGATGCGTGACTGTAGCTCAGAAAGAGATTAGGATTGATATATATTCGAGATCACCAATAAGACAGAATAGAGCAAAAAGAAGAAGCTTAGGTCAGAGCTTTGGGGAGAGAACACCCACTTTTAGAGGAAATAAATAAAATATATGAAGAGTGGGCACAGGAGCTTGAGTAGGAATGGTCAGACATATAGGAGGAGTATGAGGAGAGAGCAGTGTCACAAAAGCCTAGAGAGGGAAGAGTATCCAGGAAATGAGGGTGATTGACGAAGTTATAATGCTGCAGAGGTCAGTGAATGTAAAGACTGAAAAAAGGCCATTGGATTTGGCAAATTAAAAGATCACTGGTAACTTTGTAGAGGGAAGTTTTAGTTGAGTGGTGAGGTCAGAAGCCAGACTGCAGAGTTTAGAAGAGACTGAGTGGAGAAGGAATGAAGCACCAAGTGTAGGTGGCTTTTTCCAGGAGTTTAGTCATGAAAGAGAGGAGAAATACTGGGGATGGGGTCATCAAGCTAAGAAGTTTTTGAAGATTGATGAGATATGGGTATGTTTGTAAGCGGCAGGGAAGGATCATGCAGACAGGGAGATTGAAAATGAGAAAAAATTATGATGATAGTGGGGCAGTTTTCTAGAGAAGTCAGAATCCAAGAACTAGAGAAGGAATCAGGCCCTTCTCTACATTTGCCTTCCTCTTGGCCAAAAGTTCTTTCAGGATGCCCTCTTCATTCAAATACATTTGCAGCCTAGTATAAATATATTTGGAGAGAAAGGATACTCAAGGTAGAAACAAATAATTTTGGGCTCTGAAAAATTTGTGATGGTAGGGAAAGAACAATAAATGAATTTGCATCATCAGTTTTTCCTTCTCTAACTCCCAATTTAATAACAATGTGAATTGTTATTGAAAAAATAGTTTCTGTTATAGGAGCATTGAATATGAAAGGAGAGAAACTAGACCTTCTAATTATCAAATTGAAATAGTATCTTGTACCAGTATTTTGTATTTAAGTATATGTTCTGAGCAAAAAAGGTTAAAAACATTTTCTAAAATCTGTATATTCTGCATTTAAAACCCCTTAATCCTGTCATTGTTGTTCTATAATTTCTGAAAGTTAATTTACCTTTTGGGTTTATAAACTTGTTTTTTTTTTTTACTGATTTTTAAATGAAAGTTTCCAAGAAATGATAAAATTGATCTATGAGTTGGGTTGGAGGTTTTGAAAAAGTGAGCAATGTCTATGACCTTTGAGAAAAAGATTAATAGAATTTAGCTACAAACTGCTAAAGCAATTTCATCCTTTTTTCTGCTCACATAGCTCAGAAAATATTTGCATTTCAGCTTTTAGGGTGATAGTAACTAAGACAAAAGTATAATTTAAGAAATATATGGATTTTGCTCAACAGTATATAGCAGATATAGGGGCCATGGGCAGCAAAACATGAAAATTATCTCTATAATTTTGGCTTTATGCTTTCTGCCATTAACTTAGATAATTACATTCTAGAATGCTATCTTTTTGGAGTCTTTTGCTATTTAATCAATTAAACTGCTTTTGTTTACATATCAGAACCCTTTCATTTGATATCATAAACAAATTCATTGTTCCTTACAAAGAAGGGCAAAAAGCCTTTGCCTTCAAGGAATTAACATTCTAATGGGGGAAACAACATATAAATAAGTACATACAAAACTGTATATATACATAGGTATGTATACATATACATATATACACACATATATATATTCAGAAAAGGGGAGAGAGAGAGAGAGAGGGAGAGAGAGAGAGAGACTGGACGGTTTCTTATTCTAAAAATATCTTTAGATACTTTAGAGATCTCTATACCTGAGTCCAATTCTAGCAAACATAATGCCATTAATTCCATATTTATAAAATGCTTGGATTCTTAAAAAATTGCCTAGTTTCAAATATTTTTTTCAGAAATAGGATCATAGATTTAGCACTCAAAGGGATTTTATAAACTACCCCAACCCCCTCATTTTACAGATGAGGAAACTGAGACCCAGAAAGATGTGATTTGCCTAAGTCACACAGGATTCAAATTTATTTTCTGACTTCAAATCTAGCAAAGAACAACAAAGTCTTGAACATGTCTAGATTTTTCTGTCATACTGAACAGCCCAAATAATCATTTTCACAAGCCTCGTTTAAATTCCCTATTATTTGGATGCACAGTCAGAAGAGTAGTGATCAAGGGTCCAGGGTTAAAAATGTCCCAGTCCCAGGTTATGTTTCTAAGATAGAAGGAAGCTTTTGGTCACCAGTGGCAAACTGGTCGTTGGAATTTTCAGACTCAATGTTTAACTGTACATTTTATTTACTTTTATAGACTTATTTGGCACAGGCTGCTTAATAGAGTCTTTGAAGATTCATATAATCACTGTAATTGTACCTAATTACCTAATTGTATAATTATATTTAATTGCATCCAGGGTGTTCATACACATAACATAAATTTAATTACATACCCTCCCCCCTCCCCGTGAGATTCTGTGAGATCATCTTGCACATCTGCAGTGAGCATTTTGAAAACTTAGGTAGCTGGTGTTTGTATTTCCTTTTTTCTCTTATTTTGATAACTCTGAGAGTCTAAAAAATTTTGCCCTTCACTTTTATTTTCCATAAAATGGGAGTCATACATTTTCTAGCTATTTTACAGATGTTGGAAAGAAATAATCTTAGCTTTTGTGAAACTCATTTGAGCTCTTTGTAGTAAGGCTATTATAAATTCTATACATTATTATTTCATTTCAAGTTATTAAAACTAGCTACTAATAATAAGTAAAAATTATTTGTCATTGACAGTGAACATCATTGATCAATTCTCTGTATATCATTTTTATATGCAGATAACACTTCAAACACCAGGACCTTATCAATAGTTATAAACCATTTGTTTAGGCAACAAATACTTCCTGAATGCCTACTATGTGTAGTTCAACAATGATAAGGTATCACACCTCCAGTGAGTTCTAAGTTCTCAGAATCTGCCCTGTGGCAGCTTCTAACAGGCTAGAAAGATTTCAAATATAGCGTCTGTGACAATGTTGTACCAAAGCCCAGCTGAAATTCAGATAGGCTTATTTCTAGGGCTGCCATCAAAATGATAACTTTTTAATCATAGCAGCCCTTGAAGACCCAGTCATAGAAGGGTTGTGATCCTACAAAATGATGGCTCCTTGAAATACTAATATTAGGCAACCATTATTACACTTTCACAGCTCTTTCATGCATATGTGTAATGTGATCATCAGAGCAAATCTATGAGGTAGTTACTGCAGGTTCCATGAGGAAAAAGGGCCAGAGAAGTTCAGTGACTTTCCCAAAGTCTCACAACTAATAAAAGGCAGAGGCAGAACCAGACTCCTAGTCTCATATTTTCTCCACTATACCACTCTGAGACACTACAAATGTTCATGTAATATGTTCTGTTATTTACATGTCTTTTTCATAGGATGCTGGAGTTGGAGAGGAACTTAGAGATCATCAAGTTCAACCACCCATCTCATACTGGATTCCCTTCTAGAACATTCCTGATAGGTAGTCATTCAGTCTCTGCTTTCCAGTGATGAGGTCACTGTCAAACAAAACAACTTTTTCTATTGTTGCACAGCTCTAATTATTAGAAAATTCTTCATTATAGTGAATAGAAATGGGCTTCCCTCTAACTTTTGCCCATTATGTGCCCTAACTCTGCCTTCTTGAACAGTGCCCAGCAATTATATCTACTCTTGACAACATAAGAAAATTTTTCAAGCATTTAAAAGCAATTGTCACATCCATTCCCTGACTACCCCTTTTCCTCCACCAAATATTCTCTTCTCTAGGCTCAATGTCTTCAATTTCTTTAACTGTTTTGCATATCTAACAGGTTTTCAGATCTCTCACCATCCTGGTTCACTCTCCTCTGGGTCCACTTCAACTGGTTGATGGTCCTTCTGAAATGTAGCATCTAGAATTAAAGATGACAGGTGTGGTCTGACCAGAGCAGTACTGTACTTACTCTGTGTGTATGTACATATACACATACATGTGTATGTATGTATATACACATGCAAGCTGAGATTATATTGGCATTTTGAGCAACCATATAACTATCCTATTTTCTGTAGTAAGATTGCTACATATAGTCAGTCACATATTAATGTGGTATGGGGACCAGTATTGTTAAGTCTTAATTGAGCTTCTGCTCTCTTGGTTTGCATTTAATTTTTTCTTATAAATATACTAAAGCTTTAATCTAGCTTTTGTGTTATTGAGATTTAGCATTTTACCTAGAACATATTATTCTAGGAAATCAAGCATTAGTAAATAATCACTGTATTGGATTCCCACCTGAATAATTAATATTCATGAAACACTTTGAGGGCTTTGAATGAAAGCATTTATTATTATTATTTCATGAACTAGGTGAATACTACCATCAAAATATAAACTAAATTATTAATCGAGTTGAAAAGAGAGCAAGGAAGACCACCAATATTAAATTATAAATCTACAGGAATGCAAATATTATCTTGAAAATATAGCTGTGTCTATATTTCAATGGATTTTAACTGTTTTCACAAGTTTATTGGGACTATTCAAGTCTAAAATCAAACATTTAAGATCTAAGCATGTATTTAAGATTTAAAATCCCTGTTGTTAACTTATTGCCTCTAACTAAAACTTGTTTTCTGTAATGGGATACTTTTTTTTTAAGTTTTGTTATGTAATGCCACACCATACTTAAGAATCTAACCTGTTTTTAAATATTTTTCTTTATTTCTAGTTAACCTTACAGACGCAACAATGTCTGAAAACTTAGAAAGCAGATTCAGCAAACTCTCCTGGGATCAAGTTAAAATACTCGATAAAGTGTTAAGTGAAGTGACACCAATTCATGGAAGAGGAAATTTTCCAACAATGGATGTGAAAACAAAGGATATGATCCTTGTGATACGTGATGAGCTCCAAAAAAGAGAGATTATTATTAAAGAAATCCGTCTGAATGGTTCAACAGCTAGCCACATCCTTACAAACCAGAAAGGAACCTCTTACAAGGATCTTGACATCATTTTTGGTATTGGGTATCTAGGTGAGCTGGAATTTCAGATTGTTAAGGACACTCTTCTGAATTGTCTGCTAGATTTCTTACCAAAAGGTGTCATCAAAAAAAAGATCACAGCACAGCTCATGAATGAAGCTTATGTTCAGAAGATGGTGAAAGTTTCCAACGAACATGACCGCTGGAGTCTCATTTCTCTGTCAAACAACGCTGGGAAGAACATGGAATTCAAATTTGTTGATTCCATTAGACGTCAGTTTGAATTCAGTGTCGATTCCTTTCAGATAATCCTAAACAGCCTTCTAGATGTCTACAGAGATGCCAATTATGTGCTGAGTGAAGAGTCTTTCCCTGTTATGGTGGCAGAGAGCATGTATGGAGACTTCGAACAAGCAATGTATCATCTGCAACACAAGCTTATTTCCACCAGAAATCCTGAAGAAATTAGAGGTGGAGGCCTTCTCAAGTACAGCGACCTACTGGTCCATGGCTTCAAACCAGCAAGTGAGCCAGAAATCAAAACCCTGGAACGTTACATGTGTTCCAGATTCTTCATTGATTTTCCTGAAGTGACAGAGCAACAAAGAAGGATCGAGTGCTACCTACGTAACCATTTCATAGGTGAAGAGCAGATAAAGTATGACTACCTTATGACCTTGCGTGGCGTTATCAACGAAAGCACCGTTTGCCTCATGGGGCATGAAAGAAGACAAACCCTGAATATGATCACCATTATGGCTCTAAAAGTGCTCGGAGAACAAAATATCATACCTAACACAGCCAACGTAACCTGCTATTACCAGCCTGCTCCATATGTTACCAACAGAAATTTCCACAGCTACTATGTGGCTCATGGACATCCATACTTCTATCAGTCATACCCACTGCACATTAATCTGCAGGGTGGTTTGCTTTAAGTAAAACAAAAGCAGAGATACCAACTGAAATAAAGACCTCCTGAAAGCAAGTTTTCAAATCCCTTTGATTTTAAGATCTATTTTTTTTTCAGGTTACCAGTTATTCCCTATCAGTCACAGTTTATACCATCTACCACTCGTGAAAAAGAAAACCCCAAATTACAAAGCAAAAAAACTAACTGTGACTTTATCAATTTGCAATGACTTTTGAGTGTTCCTAAGAAATACATTAGAGGTGTTTTCATCTTTGATAAAAAAGAAGAAAAGACTAGTTCCCAAATGGAGATATGCAGTGATGCCAAGTGCCACAAAATTTTATAATTAAACACGACGAGAACCATTTTTATCACTTAAACCTTTCAGTTACCACGTCAAGAAAATATTCAAGCATTTAACAAATAGAAGAGCCTAATTTCAGAGGAATTTCAGAGGTCCCAGTTTCAGAAGATATTAAGATGATGGATACAGCAAGTATGGATTTTCTATATGGATCAAATATAGGGTCAAATGCAAAAATCTTTCTTTACATAGTTCAAAAATACTTTTGAGAAAGCAGACTGTTCATCATCTCACAAATGAGACTTCTGTTTATTATAGAGTGGATAAAATTCTTTTGTGAGTCTATATGGATGAAAAGATGAAAAACCATCTGATGTACAAGAGACATAATGATTACCTATACTGGTCATTTTGGTTCCCTCACCGAATGCTAAATGATTAATTCCACGTGCAGAAGCATTCAGTAAACAACTGTCCAACTAAAATATAAGCTAAGTGGAAAACAGGGAAAAAACCAGGCAGGTTTGTGGCATTTTAAAATTTTTTCATAGTGGCATTTACAATTTCATTCTAGGTTTGTCCTCTATTTTAAGATGTCTGTGTATATAGGATATGAGTGGATGCTCTCACCAACAGGAAATGAAGCATGTGGGGTTTCTTTTTGTCTTTACCAAAGATCAGTTTCCAACATGCCTCTTGAGTACCTCCCTGTGTCAGTTTTCCCCTGAACACTGTAATTTATTCTGCAAGTGGACCAGCTCAATGCTGAATTTTCTAATATTTACTTAGATCAAATATGTTGTTGTTTGCAAATCTACCTATGAGATAAAACATTTTTGTTTTTGTTTTTTTCCCTCTTTACATACTTACTCACCTGTGAACAGTATTCTGGGGGATGATGTAGAGAAGGTGAAGGCAACCTCCAGGGTGAACGTATGTAACACTGCTGGAAGACTTCTAGTGTTTTTTCTGATTTGTGATTTACATTCTTAGTTCTCCATTTTACACTATTACATAATTAAGCTTATTTCCCTACCATCTTCTGCTTCTTACTTTTAAGAATCTTATATTCATTTTAAACTATTAAGTATTTCAACCAGGTTTTGTTTTCTTTATGGTAGCACCAGACACAAAAATATACAAATCTGCCATTTTCAGCTAAACGATATTTCTGAGATCTAACATTTTTCACACCACCACACAACATTATCTCTGTGTGTATACGCACATATATGTAGCATTGAGATTTAGTTTTTTTCTTAATATTGACTTCAATGTGATATGGCCTCATTTCTTTCTTTGCTAGTGTTTGGGACAAAGTATGAAAGTAACATACAAAGGAGAAGGATTACACTAATAATTCACCTGTGAGTGGTAAAGACCAGGTGGAATTTTCTCACTGAAAGATAGTAAGTCAAATTACACCCTAAGCATATTCTTAGTTGAAATCATTGATGACTGCCTGTGCATCAAGAACAAAGGGCCATTTGCTTTGTCATATGCTTATGAAATATGAAACAAAATGACAAGAACACTTGCAAAAATCATCTGTGGCGTGGTCTAAAGGAGAATTCTAACAGTGATGGTGAGTCAGTAGAAAATGATGTTATCTGTAAGTAACCTTTTACCTTGAACCCATTTGAAAGTATTTGGGTATACCTAACTGTCAAGGAATCCATCTGCTTCTTAAATGGGATCAACTAGTGATGGAAGTTCCTTAATAGCCTACTAAGCAGAATCCTCAAGGTGTTCTGCTAAGGGGGTTGGCGCCAGGATCCCAATTACTCCTGGCAAATTAACCTCTCTATGAGACTTTGATGGCAGCAAAGCCACACACTACTCTCTTATCTGTTCAATATACTTTTCCATTGGAAGACAAAATGTATTGATATTTACATTGCATATTTTCTGTTAAGTGGGAACCCTCACCTAAAACTTTAAAGGTATTACTAGAGAGAAAATCAGTTCTTTAAAGGGCGGTAGTAAATGGCTTTGGTTTTTCTGAGGCTTCCCCTACCTAACCTCCCCAAAATGTTTTATGTTGAACTGGACTCTCCTACTGTATAAGCAGCTCATACAGAGTAAGCTAGTGCTTTGGGAAGCTGTATTATTTCATATCATTGAGACATTTCTCACTCAGACAACTGAATAGTGACCTTCAGACCTCCTGAGGAAGTACAGATCATGCAAGACTCTGGCTCAATATTGTACATGATTCATTCCATTTTAGGGGGTGGGAAATGTTACCCTTGCATATTCCCCAACCCATGACCATCTGTGCATGTATTCTGGGCTGAGGCTTACAGCATTAGATTGACTTCTCAGAAAACCCATATGAAAGAACATCTTGGTCTAGTACTAGAGTTTCACCTGGTGAAACAACTTTAGTAACCCACAAATGTAGGGTTCTTGCTACCAGGATTTTCTTATATTTTATGAATTTCAGACTGATTGTCAATTGGCAGAGCTGTTGGAGAGGAGATTTGTGACACGCATAGAAACCTCTCCTTAGCTAATGTGTTTAATGTCCATCTTAGAGAAAATTGGGATAGTAAGATTAAGCTTTTTTTGTTACATAGTAGCCTGAGTTTATTTTGAAACATGGAGCAAGAGCTAGAGCAGTTGGGCCTTCCCAAAGAAATTGGGCAGTCCCCAAATGCCTAAATGTTTGATTATAGTCTCAACTCAGATTAACCTGAATTCAGAAGCTGAATTTAGGGTTACAAGTTACTGGCATTAATGCAAGTGGTTTAAAAATGAATTATTACACTGCACTTATTTCTATACAGATCGATGATGACATTTGGACTCAAGTGTCAGTAATTCGCTCTGGCATTATAGACAGCCCTGGATGCACATATTTGCTTCTCTGTAATAGAGGGAACCCAAAAACCTACAAGTGAATTATTGACTTAGCATATACACAGGTATGGATGTAGCAGTGGTCTCCATGAGATGGATGGCAGTGATGAGTGTGCTAAATGCCTTTGCACTGCTATCATATTGAGCAGACACATATTTTCAGTGAGGAGTCCTTTACAGAGGAATCATTTCATATGCTAGACCACCAGTAATAGAACCAAATTTAACCTGTCAAAAAATTGGACAAAGAAAGCATAAACAAGAAATTTCTATATAGACTTGATTTAAATCTCAAAGGAAATACTGAGAAAGTTGAGCTAAATTAAGAAATCTAGTCTATTATGCCAGTTACCTCCTAAATGAGTTTTAAAAGATAAGCATGTTTTAATTTTCCTTTGTAATTATTTTAAAAGTGGCCCATGCCCCTATATGAAATTAAAAAGTAGTAGTCAGAATTTTAAAGGGGACATCTTGGGGAAAGAATTTTGAAAATTACCTTTGCTAAATAAGCTAAATGACTTTTTGGGGAAAAAATCATTAAACGGTTTCTATTTAAATTATTTTTCAAATAAGTTTAAGAAATTCTGTAGGGTGACAGTGGCACACAGGTTAAAAAGCCTTCAAGAAACATTGATCATTCATGGAGCAAGCCCTACCTAAATCTCCACTATTTCCTCCAGATTTGATTTACATTGGAGTTATTTTAGCTTGATGACAGCAGAACCCCTTTAAATATGAGATTGTGAAAAATCACAGTAGCTTTTTGAATGTTAAAATTCCATTCTTTTTAAAAGTAAGTTAGTCCACCTTTACCCATTGTAAAAAGCATGATCATCTCTTGGGTAAATAATACAGGCACTGAAAGAGAGGCTGAGCCAGAGAAGGTATTTCATTTTTGAAATGTGGAAGCATATGTTTAGTATATCATAACTAGAAATTTACATGAAAGTCAGTGCATATTTACTGAGTTGATGAGAATACCTCTAAAGAGGTGTCCAGATCTTTAGGATAATCTTTAAATTTCCCAAATGTTGACATTCGTTCGTCCCAAGGGCAATAATTCATAACCCTTATTTTTCCCAACATGGAACTCTTACCTTTCCCACTACTCGCTAGTATTAATGATACCATTCTCAGAGTGGAGTTCAATTTATTCCCACTGAGAATGTTATGAAAATCAAAAGAAATCTATGTCAAGCTCAATGCTTAGCCTAATAACCGTCATTGCTTGCTTAGGGTCAAGCAGGATCTTGATTACATGTAGGACAATCTAATTCAATGAAAGAGGCTTTCGCATGTTACAGTGGGAGAATCCAGTTTAAGATGTATCAAATTGTTCAGGATTTCCTTTATCAAACAGTGGTATAGTAGCCTTAACAATTCAGACATTATTATTCTGGAGGTGAACATGCACTTTTCAATCTGAATAAAGCAGTAATTCTAGGTATTTAAAGAAGAAAATATCTTAATTTGATTGCTCTGTTAAACAAGATGCCAGAATTGAGTGTGATGTAAAATTGCACTTTGAGGGGGGAAGGGTTGAAGTAGTTAATGGGCTGGCATCTTAAGCCAATCTCAGAATAATATTTTTTTAAATAATCAAAAAATTTTTAAAACCATATTTTAGTTTAGGATCAAATTTATAATAAATTATGTCAGAATTCACAAATATTTTTAAATAATCTTTCCCATAGAACGAACTATTTTTAAAACTAATGTATCTTTACAAATTAATAACTAATAAATCTTTACAAATTAATATATTTACAAAATAATAATATAGCTTTACAAATTAATAAATTACAAATTAATACAAATTTTTTGGCTAATTTTGCTTCAATATACTTCAAAAGGAGAGCCTCCAGTTTGTCTGTTCTGTCACTGCCTAAATTTGCTAAACCCTCAGTCTGCTCTAACTAGGTAGGAGGTATTTTAGTTTGATGGCCACATTTTCAGGTTTGACTTTAATGTAGCTAATCCAACTTGGTATGCCAGTTGACAGATGACTAATGTTAGAGATAAAGATGACACAGTGAGATCAGTATTGGTAAAGCCATTTTGCTGCTGCTCTTTAAAAAAAATAAATCTAAACACATCTGATAAAATACACTTGTGTTGTGCCCATGATGGGTTGTCAAACTGAGTTGAAACAAAGTCTGAATTGGCTCTGGACAACCTAACCTATTTGTAGGGGGCCATCCCAGTACCTGAAAGTCCTAGCTTCATGCTGATGAGACAAAATGACTGAGCCCAATCAGAATATTTGTTTCTGATTTAGTACAGTTACCCTTTGTAGACACAGCCTTAATTTTTTCTAGTTGAGACACCGTATTATTTCTATTTCATGTCAATCACCAAAAGGCTAAATTTTAAAGAGGTACAACTACATACAATATCCTATCAAAAGAGACAAAAAAATAAACAGGTTGGACATCGTTTGTAGTATGCAAAAGGGGCCCAAACTTAGTCCCTGCAGCTGAAACAATCCATCCACACATCACATGACAATCAAAATGGATCATAAAGATACTAGAAGTGACCAGTCCTCCTCCTCATGCTCTACTTATTTAGTCATGATATTGTTAGAAACAATCAGATTCCTGAAACTTTTGTATATATATGGCATGAAGTCACTTGCAGCCACTCAAGTTAGTGACAGTACCTTTAAATGCTTATTTGAAAAGTGTGTAGTTATAAAGCTCTTTCTTTAAACAAAGAGTTTAGCAAAGTGAAGAAGTGAGGTAATTTTCAAAAAAGAAACATACTTTTGAGGAAAGAGTAGAGGTCAGCATTATTAGGGAGAGGAATTGCTTACCTTAATGATTGGTTTTCATGGCCCTAATACACTGGATATCAAACCTTCATAATTATTAGATATGAGAAAAATTTTTTCAATTGTGTTATTCCAATGGGATATAGACCAATTCATCTGATGGAGAATACACTTTTCTAATACAGAATTTATTTCAGGCAAAAGGGGTCTGACTTCAGAAAGAAAAAGTAAGGCAGATATGGAGAATCTATAAAACAATTGCCTTACAGATTTATTTTGAGCCTTACCTAATTCAAAATCAATTGTTTAGCCTTAAAAAATATAGGAAAATGAGATTATAATTACTGTGCGAGGAATAGTTTACATGGGATAGGAAGGGATAGAAACATCAGTTCCCCAGAGACCTCAGCGAGCTTGCTGATGGCCTATGATCTTCTGTATTGTCACATCTGGAAGACCTATGTTTTCATATAACACACAACAATTGATAAGAGCAGTACATTCATATAGCTTTATAAAGGCTTTTAGGTGTCATTTTATCTTGTAGTTTATGTTGCTATAGTTTTAATTTTTACTACAATCATTTTGAAGCATTTTCAAGTGTTAGCCAAGCTTCTCTAAATGAAAGAAAGTTTTGTGGATACCATAGAAGGAGCACCTGTGAGGTGACTATGAAATGTTTAGGATCATTTGGCTAAGCTATATAATTCTCTTGGTTTTAATGTTTACTATAATCTAAATTTGAATGGTCCTTTTACTATTTTCTGATTATTGCTAGTATGTTTATGTCTAAGTAAGAACTGCATGTTCTGTTTTGGAAAGTAGAAATTTATCATTAACAGAAGTCTTGATGTTATATAAAAAGTGTAAGTTTTTGTGGTTAAAAAAAAACACACCAAAATTTAAAGAAATTGATTCTACCATTGTAGGCACATTCTTATCTTACCACTTGTTTGGTTAGGTGTATTCTGTGCCTTTCTGTGAATTGTGTTGAATAAGCATTGTGGAGACTCTGTTATTAGATTAAAATTAATTCTGAAATAAAATTCACTGTGAAACGCAGCAATGTGTCAGCTACTTAATGGATCAAATGCTTGTTATTTCAAATGCCACCAATTAAATATGTGTAATGTGTTTGGAAAAGTACTTAAGAAAAAAGTTCTCCCCTGGAATTTGGACAAAACCGCCATTGACTTCATTAGAAGTCATATATAGGGAACATAAAGGGCGAATGGCCCTCAGAGTATCTAATGGCTCTAAATAATTCATTTTTACCATTTATAATAGATTAACAGCAGACAACCCTTCTCCACATGGTATAATTATATAAATGGCACATGTTATATTTACTTCCCAAACTTGGTTTGATTGACATTTGTATTGTTCATTTTCTTCTCTCTCCCAAATAAGTAACACTTAGGACTCCCTTAATCTTATGTTTGGCAAAAGCACAAAAGGTGTTGAAATAAACTTGATGGTAGCCACATTCAAGGTAAATAGCCCAAATGCTCTGCTTGAGAAGTATACAGCAATTCTTGTTAAGGGGAAAAAGGTGCCATGGAAACATTATTTTGAAGGACAAAGGGTATGGGATATAGAGTCTGCCAGTTCAACCAGATTGATTGACATTTCTGTACTTCTCATGATAAACTGAGGGCTAGTCTAAATGCCTTCCTGTTTGCAATTCAGCAACATATTAAGAAATACCCTTTACAAATGACAATATAATAATTTTCTCTATTTCATATTAATCACATATTAACCTTGGAGTGACAGAGCTGAATAGAGTTGGATGCAGTCTCCACTTTAAAACAACCAAAACCAGACAGTTCAGGCATCTTCTGTAATATTCAGGGAGTCCGCTAATGTTGTTCCTATGCCAAAGAAGTATGTAAGAAAGTATACTTGTGTGGGGAAATAACAAAGGAAAGTGAACTATATTAACATCGATGTCCTTTAAGGAGCAAAAACAATGGTGCTTCTCCTGGGCAGTATTTCCCACAGGTAGCACAAGCTGCATGTGGCAGGCAATGAAGTAAGGTGACAAGTTGGAATTGTAATCTCTATTCATAAAAATGAACCATTAGGGAACCTTGCCACAGATATGATGAAATAATCTGTTCAAGGATTTTTCATGTTCATTGGGCCTGGAGGTTTTCTGAACTGCATTTGTACAGGATTCTTCCTGAACCGTATCCAAGATTCACCATTCTCAGCCAAACTGGACTGCCCATCCCCTTTGCAGCAGCATCCCAAATTAGCCACTTGAATTTATTCTGTTTATTTTTCTTAAAAACCCAGTAGGAGTATGTCTTTTCCCTGAACCCAAGAGGCAAATGCACTTAAAAGCATTAAAATAATGATGATCAGTGTATTTCATTTTCTGTCATATTTCATATGAAACACTATTACATAAACAAATTCCCAGCTGCTTTTACATTCATCTAATTTGCATCCTATGTCATTATAAACTCTTTATTTCTAAAATCACAATTAGTAGCCATGGAAAGTACTAAAACATCATAATTTGTATGTAAATATAATTGTGACACTAAATGACTACATTTGGGAAATGAGCCCCACATACTTTTCAATTCTGTTTTCAAACTTTGACACATGAAAGCATAGTATAGTTTTCATGGAACAAAATAGAAATCATAGAATAGTAGAAATACAAGGGACCTTAAAGATCAATGAGGTCGTTCTACTCATCCATTTTACAGAGGAAGACACTGAAGTCAACAGAGATTGTGCATTTTCTACAAGGACACAGGGCAGGGTCTCTTTGCTCCAAATCCAGCATTCTTTTTTGAAATTTTTTAAAAATTTATTTGTTTTCAGTTTTCTACAATCACTTCTATAAGTCTTAGATTATCTCCCCCTTCCCTCCCCGAGACAGCATGAAATTGGGTTCTACACATACATTCTTATTAAACACATTTTCACATTGGTCATGTTGCATGGAAGAATTAAAATGAATGAGAGAAACCATGAGAAAAACCAAAACATAACATAAGAAAAAATATTCTGCTTCATTTTGCATTCCAATTTCACAGTTCTCCCTCTAGATGTGAATGGCATTTTGCCTCAAGAGTCCATTGAGAATGTTTTAAGTCCTTATATTGCTGTGGAAGGCTAAGGCTACCAGAAGAATTTTTCATACACTGTGGTTGTTACTGTGTACAATATTCTCCTGGTTTTGCTCCTTTCACTCAGCATCAGTTCATATAAGTCTTTACAGGCCTCTCTGAAGTCTTCCTGTTCATCATTCCTTATAACGCAATAGTATTTCATTACATTCATATACCACAACTTGTTCAGCCATTCCCCAATGGATGGGCATCCCCTTCATTTTCAGTTCTTGGAAACCACAAAGAGAGCTGCTATAAATATTTTTGTACATGTGGGACCATTTCACATTTTTATGATCTCTTTCGGATACAGTCCCAGAAGTGATATTGCTGGGTCAAAGGGTATGCACATTTTTGTAGCTCTTTGGGCATCGTTCCAAATTGCTCTCCAGAATGGTTGGATCACCTTACAGCTCCACCAACAATGAATTAGTGTTCCAACTCTCCCACATCTTCTCCAACATTTGTCATCTTCCTCTTTTGTCATATTAGCCAAGCTGATAGGTGTGATGTGGTATCTCAGAGTTGTTTGGATTTGCATCTCTTTCATCAATAGTGATTTAGAGCATTTTTTCATATGACTATAGATAACTTTAATTTCTTCCTCTGAAAACTGCCTGTTTATATCCTTTGACCATTTATCAATTGGGGAATGACTTATATTCTTGTACATTTGACTCAGTTCTCTATATGTTTTAGAAATGAGGCCTTTATCACAGACACTAGTTGAAAAACAGCATTCTTTCCTATAGTGAATATGAGAAGGGTTGGAGGTCAAACTGGAGAGTGGCAAGAAGTGGCAGGAATTGCCAAATGTTGGAGCAGAACTATAAAAGAGAAAAATTAAGAAAATATTCCACATGAGAGTGATCTAAAACAATTTCTTTAATGTAATTGGTACTCTCCAGAAGACATCCAAAGACTTCATAGCCATTTCAAACCCTCACACAAAAATCCCTACTCAGTACAATGAAAGGGGCCAGGGAGTGAGAGAGGAAGCTGGGTCAGCCCTGAACACAATGGCTTTGGAAATCTCGGTCCTCTCTAGATTGGTTGATATACCCTTTATCTTGCTTCACACTCTTCTGTGCTGACTCCCAGCCTATCCCCCTCCCATTTAGCATCCCAATCCCCCAAAGCCCTGACTGCTTTGTGTTAGGTGACATTGGCTGCCAATGAGTGAACAAGATCATTTTACACATGTTTATGTGTGAACCAGCTTTTCAGATACCCTGAGTCCTTTTCAATGCCTGTCTCCAGAAAGTCTTTAAGAAATACCCTCAACTTTGTGAATTTCTGGCTCACTGGGAAGGCCAGCTCTTCTAAGCTCTCCACACGTGACACTACTCCAGAAATGTCCTACTTACATGGGATGGTTCATTGTTAACTCAGAGCTGTCTCATAAAAGACAAGATGGCAAAACTTTGAGTTTGGAAAAGAGGCTTCCAGCTATGTTGTTTCCTGACCAAAGGCCACCAACAGCAAGTTCTCCTAAGAATGACCAGTTTTAATGCTTCACTTGAACCCAGCCACATTCTGGCAAAATAAGAAAGACTTCTGCATTATCTAGCAACTAAAGTAGTTAATTCTTGGTAAACTTAAAGATCAGGTTTGAGGCATAGAGGACATGGGAGGAAATTCTAAATGAATCAGTTTGATTCCATTCAATAAATATTAAGCAGCCGCTACAAGAGGTGCTGGGGTTACAAAGAAAAAAGTGAAAACAGTGCCTGCCCTCAATGTGTTTATATTACACAGAGGGCAAATAGCATCTATACAGATAAGTAAATACAAAGTATAAAGGGTGGGGGTGGGGGGGAATCAAACAAAGATAAAGAGAAGCAGAGGCAGGGGGAAATAGGGTTCCAAAAACCCAGGGAGAAAAACTCATTCAGTGGGAGGGGATGATCAAGCCTGTCAAATGCTGCAGAATTATGAGAAGTGAGAAGAGACCATCAGATTTGGTAATTAAGAGATTACTCAATAATGGGGATAAGCTAGATGCATTTCCAATAAAATCTGGGGTGAAACAAGGATGTCCATTATCTCCACTGTTATTCAATATGGTACTAGAAATGTTAGCTGTAGCAATGAGAAGAAAAAAGAAATGGAAGGAATAGAACAGGCAAAGAAGAAAATTAAGTTATCACTCTTTGCAGATGATATGTCACTTGATTTAGGGGGAGCGGGAAAGCTCGTGGTCATCCTCCAGGTGTCCAATGCACAGGGGCTGTCTAGATGGTGAGGCAGGACAGAATAGCAGTAAAGTCCATGGTAGTAGGTTTGGAGGGAGAGGGCTGGGTCTTGGATTATGATTAGATGGAACTGGGGCATTCATTCGCTGTCAGCCTAGAAATTGATCCAGCTTCCCCTGTGAACCATGGGAGCAGTGCAGTTGTTGTACCAGGCCTGTTGCCAAGGTGCCTTGGAAATGAATGAATAAGTATTTATTAAATGCTTATCATGTGCCAAGCACTGAGGACAATTGTCCCCAAGGAGCTTATATTTTGATGGAGGAGATAACATTACTGTGACCAGGAATGAATCATCTTAGTTTAGAAAGTTACAGGTGTGGTGACTGGAGGCATGGGGGGGCTGACTGGCACACCCTTTCGAAGAGCAAAGAGAGTTGCTTTGGTTATGGTTCCAGAGCTGAAAATCAAGGTGTGCATGTGAGGTGGGGGTGGGGAGACAGGTTGTCCAAGTTTGTCAGCCTGGCAGCTGGGGACTGAAGGGAAGCAAGGCTGGAGCCTGGCTCTATGTGGAATGGATCATTGAGGGAGACCCCAATCAAGAAAGCAGGGCCCCCAGTGTGGTAGTTCTGGATAGGAAAAGGCTAAGTCCTCCAGAGCTTGGTTTGGCATGGCAGTTAGGGAGAAGTCTGGAGAGTAAGGACTTTTCTGGTGGTTAGAAATTCAATTCCAAACTGTCAACTCACTCTTGCCTTACATGGTTTGTGGTCTTCAGGTCTTCAGCTACTTATCCCAACATCATCATTGTCATCATTATCATCATGATCATTTTCCTCTTCTATAATGTTTGGGAAGTACTTTCCTGAAATAGTGAATGCAAATAGGATTTTATTTTTCATTTTACAGAGAAGGAAACTAAGGCTCAGAGAAAGGGAAATGATCACACAAGCCTGTCTCCCCAGCTTGCAAAGGGCAGAAACAGGGCTGGAACCAAGGTTTACTGGCTTCCAGTGTATGGTCTGAAATCTCCGATCATCTCCTTCCCTTTCACATGTAGACTTTCTCCCTGAGTACCTGTTCACTAGATAAATTTACAAAGGGCAGAGATGGCCCTTGAATCTTAGCAAGAAAATCCTACACTGTACATCTGGGCAGCTGGTCTCCGGTATCCACTTGACTTCCCAGATCCAGCCTCATTTGACAGCGTGAGCTCATCCTCGACTTAAACAAACAAAACCCCCACCCTATCCCAGTTTCCTACATATAAATCTTTTTCTAACATTTGTAATGTGAAGCAAATCTTACTTTCTCCAGATGACAAGAGCATTATGATGGCCATATGTTCATCTGCTTCTCTGAGAGAGGAAGCCTAACCCTTGGGCACTGGTGGCAGCTGCCACGGTTGCTGTTTTCACAGCCCCATGATCATTATCAACATTATGATTCAGCAGGATGTTTGGAAAATAGGTGCATGCTCAAATTTCATTGAAAAGAAGTATGCTCCCCCCAAGAAACATCTCTAAGCCATTTCTCTTACTCCTCGTCAGTTCATTTAGAACCTATGCAGTGTTTTGCATTCAATCCAAAAATTCAATTCAACTATCATTATTTAAGCCCCTACTATATGCAGGGCCCTGTGTACTGGGCAATAGTGATATAAAGTTAGATAAGACATAGACCTTGTTCTTCATGAGATTACAATCTAATAGGAAGAAATGGCATGTCCCTAAATAACCATAATATAAAGTACTAAAATAATAATTGAAATGTATTTACAGTTACATTGATTTGAAAGTTTATAAAGCACTTGATGCACAAATTCTCATTTGAGCCTCACAGCTCTGTGAGCTAAGTACTAAAAATATTCCCATTTTACAGCTGAGGAAATGGAGGGTCAAGGAGTTGAAATGATTTACCCATGATCACAGAGCTAATAAACAGGAGGAGCAGGGATTGACTCTAGGTCCAGCACATGATCCATTATTCCATGCTGCTTTGCAAGATAAGTGCCATGGAAACATGGAGGCAAAGTGCTGTGAGCAACGTGAGGGCTGGAGAGCGTTTGTATCGGGAAGGGAAGGGAAGAGACAAGAAGGGAAGGGGGGAAGAAGAGGAAATAGGAAGGAAGGGAAAGGGAGGGGAAGAGAGGAGAGGGAAGATAATGGGAGGGGAAAGGGGGAGAGGGAAAGGGAAAGGGAGGGGACGGAAGAGGAAGAGAACAAGAGGGAAGATTGCACAATGGATGTGACGCCTGAATTGAACCTTGAAGGAAGGGAAAGATGTTATTAGACTGGAGTGAGAAGGAAGTCCATCTCAGAAATGGAGGGTTATAGAAGCAAAGATATGGGGGAAGGTAAGGGGAGAACATGGAGGACATGGGCTGAATGGTATGCAATAAGTCTGGAAACGTAAAGTATGAGTGCTCGAATCAGGCATTTATACTTTATTCAATATGTAATAGGAAGCTACAGTAAGCTTTTAAGTAGAGGAATGGTAGGATCTGAATGGTGTGTTGGGAAGGAAAGACAGACTAGCAAAAGGAAGGTCTCTGAAGAGGTCACCAACAAAATGGATGACTAGTTACTTCTCGCACCCAGCCCCTTCAAAGGAAGTATGTGCCAGATGTTGAGTTAGAGATTGGGTTATAGTTAAATCCACAGAAGAAGAGGATGGAACCTCCAATAAGACAAATGTTCTTCTTTTATTAGCTAACACTTGTAAATTGAACCTCAGTGTCCCTCCTCTATCAGCCTCCATGCCCCAGTGGCAGTAGGATATTTAAGCTCTCAAACTTGTGTGGGGCCTGATGCCCCCCTCCTCTACCCTGTAGGGACACCCCTAAGTAGTGCAGTAACCGTACACAAACACCCTTACACCTCCATCTTGCAAGAAGTAGCAGGCACTGATCCATATCAAGGATGAGGGTAGAGGTAAGAGGTGGGCAGGGTGTCAAGATAAGTGACTATGCTGGGTTTGAAGTACAGGGAACTGAAACTTAACTGGGGCCCTAAGTACCCTAAGAGAATGCTTAAGACAGGAACCCAGGACACCAAACTCTGTATCTTCCAAAATAAGGAAAATGAGTCAGTTTGACAGCCCAAACTCATGGATCCACCTAACAGCAAGAGGGAATCCATAAAGAAATATCTCCCTTAAAAAGTGAGACAGATCAATGTAATTAAAACACAAAAATGCTGGAGGAAAATAGTAGAGGAAAATTTGGCAGAAGAAAATTTGGCATTAATTTTAAAAGAACACACAAACTCTATAAGCCAAAGTAACAAAAGACAGAATGTGCAGAAATGACTTTAGGTTCATAGGTCTCCCAGAAGAGCATGATAAATTTTTTAAAACCCAAATGCAATAGAAATAATACAATAAAACTGTCCAGGACTTCTGAATACTGACGACAAAACCCAACCAAGAGAATCCATTGATCATCACCAGAAAAAACTCTTGTTCTTCAAACTCTAAGAAATGTAGTGGTTAAAATGAACAGTGTCAAAGACAACAAATTTCACATTTTTGGGGGGCCAAAAAAGCTGTATGAAGAGGAGCATAATGTTGGAGAAATTTGGAATATTGTGTTTAGTTCTGGGTGCCACGTTTTAGGAAGGGCATCGATAAACTGGAGATTATCCAAAGAAAGGTGACCAAGCTGGTAAAGACTCTTGGGATTGAAATGGACAGACCGAGACAAGCACAGGCAAGAGTTAATTGAGAATTTGGGAGCGTCTTTATTAGCCGGTGGCTGTCCACAAAGGTGGCAGCCCTGAACAAAGGTGTGTGTGCCTTTTAAGCATCTTAGCACCTCCCGGTACAGCCTTGCGGTTCCAATAGCACACATTTTTCACAGAACGGTTTTGACAGGGGTTCCTAGGTACTGCTAGACAAGGGGGCACAACAGAGAGGGGGGCCCAGGCAGCTGCTAGGCAAAGAGGTACAACAGAGAGTATAGCCACTAACAGTAAGTGGCTACTAGGCCCAACCCTGCCTAGAAACTCAACAGACATTTCTCAACCCAGGGGCTCTGGGGGGGAGGGGAAATAATGTCCACTTCAGGGATGATGCCCTACAAGAAATGGCTGCCAGACCTGGAAAAGCTTAGCTTTGAGTTCACCCTCATGACAACTGTTTCCAAGTATTTGAAAGGCTCTCACATGGGAGATGGATTAGACTTAGCCCACTTAACCCCCAAAGGCAGAAGTAGGAGCACAGAGTGGGCATTTGCAGAGACAGATTTTTGACTTTGTGTCAGGATAAATTTGTGACAATAAGAATAATCCACAAGTAGAACAGGATCTCTCAGGAGATACTCAGCTCTTTCTCCATTTGAACAGAGGTTGAATGATGACTTGGCAGCTGTATTGAAGACAGAATTCTCAGGTATTCCTTTGGTATAGCATGAAAAAGGCAGGACTTGGAGTCAAAGGATTGGGATTCAAGTCCTGGTTCTGCCTCAGTGACCTTTCCTCATTTGTAAAATGACTCAGTGGCTCTCTGTTGACTCTGGGGTAAAATGCTTGGTCCTTGACTTGGATATTTAAAGTCTTTCCTGTTCTGGCCTTTTCTCCCAGTTCGATTCCACACTATCCTAACCCCCCCCCCCCACACCCCCACGTATTCTCTGGGCCAGCTGACCTTCCTCTTCCTGGAGTGCCTTCCTTCCTTGCCTTGGCCTGTTGCAATCCCTGGCTCTCACTGAGGCTCCACTCTCACAAAAGGCTTTTCCTGCTATCTCCACTTATTAATCCCCTCCCCCCCCCCCCCCCCCCCCCGCCCCCTCAATGGCTCTGTATTTACATTCTCTGTAATTAACTTTTACTTATTTGTATACCCACCATTGTCCTCAGTAAATGTAAGCTCCTGAGCGGCAGGGACTCTTTTATATTGGTACTATTTTCATCATTTAAGAAAGTGACTATCACCTGCAAATTATGCTCTAAACACCATCTTAACTGGGACCTGACGATGAGCTGTCCTTGCTCACTCGGGCGGGGGGGTGGATGGGGGGGTGGGTAGTAAATCCACCACCTCTAGAACCAGCAAGTGATGGATTTTGGACTTTTTTTTCACCTCTTGGGTCTTGACCTGGCTCCCCAGATGTTCCCAGGACTGGATCTTTGCTCAGTGTTCAATGATCCATTACTCAGAAATTTTTCCTTTTTTTCTTCACCATAACCTCCTGGTCTTTCATGCTCTTCACCCTGCTGTAGACTCCAGGCTTTTGAGCTCTCTCCCGGAGTCCTTCACTGTCATTGATCACAGTTCTCTCTAGCAGCCCTACTCAGACCCACCAAGCTACTGCCATCTTCATTCCAGGCTTTGTCTCTCCTACTCAGTCCTTCAGCTCCAGCCTTGGGCCACTGAACTATTGTAAGGAGAGTTCTCTAGAACCCAACCCAGAGCCTCTGAGCATCTGCCTTTCCAATTTCTATATGCCACAGGCCCTTTCTCCTGCTCTCCCATATATACGCACTGCCTTCCATTTCAAACTCTGGAATCAGTAATCAAATCAGCACTTCCATATGCAAAACCATGCTCCCTGGCCAGGGCAGAGACTGTCTTTCTTTTAGAGTTGTATTCCTAGTACTTAGCAAGGTGCCTGGTACCTAATAAATGTTTTCCATTTAGCCATTCATTCCACCCCTCCCCCTTCCCTCCATCACACTTGCCCTGGTTTTTTCTTTCCTTCAAAGTGGTGATGTTGTCAATTAATCTGTCTCATTTTGTATTTCCTCAAAGCTCCAATCCCTTACTCTTTCATCCCTTTCAAAATCCCAGCCTTAGCTTGCCCCTTAACTGGGAGTCATTTATGCTTGGCTCTCTTCTCTCACTACTCTGTCTTACTTGGTGATCTCAGTGCTGACAGCTTCAAATGACTTCTGTATGTCAGTGACTCCCAGAATTCCTGAGCTTCCAACTGGGCAGTTCAGACTCCATATGTCCAAAATGAAACTCGTTCTTTGTACCAAGCCCATTCCTCTACAGAAGTTGTCTGTTTCTATTGAGGGCATCACCATCTTCATGGTCAGCCAGGTTCACAGTCTTAATATTATGCTCAGCTCCTCACTCTCCTTCACCTCACATATTAAGCTGCCAAATCTTGTTGTTTCTATGACCATAATAGGTTTTTGGTCCCAGGCCCACATTAGTTCATGGCCATCATTATCTCCCACCTGGACTATTACTCTAACCTAATGATGATGATGACAACAATAATAATAGCTAACATTTACATTAGGCACTTTACAAATATTTCCTTTTATCCTCACAACAACCTTGAGAGGTAGGTGCTATTATTATCCCCATTTTATAGATGGGAAAACTGAGACATTGTCCAAGGTCACAGAACCAAGACAACTCTGAGGCAGGATTTGAACTTGAGTCTTCCTGATTTTGGATCCAGCACTCAATGCACTACACTACCTAATTAGCTTTCCTGCTTCAAATCTCCACTCCCTCCACAAAGCTCAATTCCAGTTTGGTACAGAGAACTAATTATGTCACTCTCCAACATAAATACCAGTGGCACTCTCTTGGGGCAACTAAGTGGTACTACAGTGGACTGAGCACCTGGCCCAGAGTGAGGAAAACCTGGGTTCAAATTTGACCTCAGACGCTGAATAGCTGGGTGACCTTGGGCAAGTTATTTAACCCTATTTGCCTCGGTTTCCTCACCTATAAAATGAACTGGAGGAGGAAATGTCAAACCACTCCAGTACCTCTGCCAAGAAAACCTCAAATGTGGTCACCAAGAGTTGAACACAATTGAAATGACTGAACTGAACTTCCTGTGGTTTCTAGAATTCAATATAAATGTCTCTGCTTAGTTTTAAAGGTCCTTTACAGTTTCATTACAGTCTATTTTTCTAGTCTTGTCAAACAGCACTTCCCCACATCAAGAGCTAAAGAGCTATGTTCCCGTTCTGCTTCTGACAAACTCTATGTGACCCTGGGCATGTCATTTAACCTCTCAACTTCTCTAGGCAATGCTTTGAAGTCTACAGATTGGCAGAGGAAGTACTAAGGTGCATGCTAAAGGAAGTTTCCTCATTCACAAAGTTCTCCATACCAGTAAAATCATAGCTCCCAACCCCTATGCCTGTCTCATACTATCTAGCCCAGCCCAACTGGCTTTTCTGTTCCTCACAGCCAACAGTCATCTGTTCTCATGCTTGTCTCCAGTCTGTCTCCCATACCTAGAATATTCTCCCTTCTAATCTTGGCCTCACAGAAACCCTAGTTTCCTTCAAGATGAAGCTCATGCATTGTCTTCCCCAGGAAGTCTTTTCTGACATCCCCACCCTCCAGGGCTGGCATCCTCCCTCCCTGACTAGCTTGCATTTGTTTTGTATTTCTTCTCTACTAACTCAGTCATGCACATGCAGATTTCCCAAGATCTCTGAGGAAGAGGAGGATCTGTCTCACCAAGGACAGTCTCTATTTGTGCTCTTGATCTCTTTCTCTCCTGTCTTCTCCAGTGGGAGAAAGAAAAGAAAGCCTTTTGCAGAAAGCAAGTAGTCTCAATCCCCCTTCCCTGCCATGCTTCTCATATGCCTTCTCCCACTTGTGACTTGGTATAGAGGATTTCCAAAGATTTTTATTAGGTAGGGGAGATATGGAAGATATGGAGAGGATGCCCGGCCATTGCTGTTTATCACTGAGAGAATGTAAGCTCCTTGAAGGCAAGGGCTTTTTGGGTTTTGTATATTACAGGACCTTCTATGTATCAGACATTTGATCTTAAGGAATTTGAACTGAATTGAATATGTCTAAGAAGGCCAGATCTTGTCTACAAATTCAAGGTGTAAAAGATGAGAGGGATTCCGGGGTAAGACTCCTAGGTCTCCCAATTTGGGGGACCCTCCATTCTGCTTCAGGGATCAGGTACCACTAGCTGATGCTAATAAACAAAGAAAGCCCTGCAGCCCACCGGCTGACCCACAGCTATCAAGCTGTGCTGGGGCTAGTTGCCTGGCAACAAGACCCTCTCTCCTTCTTCGACCTTTATCCCCTGTGGCGCATGTTGCTCTTTTGTGACATCCTCCCTTCTGCTTCTGTTACTTTTAAGCCATGGTGATCAACAAGGAGGGACATATATGATCTGTCATAGGATCACATCTGTTACCATTCACCCCTCCTTCCCCCAACACACTAACACAAGCTCCAAAGGGACGTGAAATTGGAGATGGATGGTTTTGTCTAAAGAAACTAGAAAGGAAAAATTCTCCATTCTAGTGACAATCAGAACCTCCTTGTCCCTTTAAAATCAAGTTTCTATTCCAGAGGTGGAGAACCTGTGGCTTCAAGGCCACATGTGGCCCTCTAGGTCCTCAAGTGTGGCCCTTTAACTGAATCCAAACTTCACAAAATAAATCCCCTTAATGAAAGGATCCATTCTGTAAAACTTGAACTCAGTCAAAAGGCCATGTCCAAGGACCTAGAGGGCCACTTGTAGCCTCAGGGCTGCAGGTTCACCACCCATGACCTAGGAAATCTAGGGTTGTAGAACCACAGATTTAGAACTAAGGAAAGAACATTAGAGATACTTTATTTAGTCCAAAGTCCTTTTACAGAGGACAGACTGAGGCCCAGAGAGAAGTCATTTACCCAAGGTAAAATAAAGAGTAAACAGAAGAGCCAGGGCAGGATTTGGAGGGGAGAGGATCTGCCTCAAATCTCAATTCCTTTTGAGTCCTGAGGAACTTGTTGGATGCTTTAATAGCTGGTTCTAGTGCTAATTCTATTGCTTTGAGTCAATCTTAGATTGAATCGGATTTCCCTGAGCACCGGCAAGTTTACAGCAAAAAGACATAGTTGGTTTATAATAGGTTGGTAGGCAGCAAGAAATAGCCTGGGATTAAAGCATTTGTAGTAGATTATCTAACAATAGCTCACATTTCTTTAGTGCTTTTAGGTTTATAAACCACCTTCCTCAAATGACCCCACAAGATAAGGAATGCCTTAGGTATTATTATCCCCATTTTACAAATCAGGAAGCTGAGACATGGAGAGTCAAAGTGATTTGCCCAAGGTAACCTCACTAGTACGCGGCAGAGATGGTAGTTGAACCCAGGTTTTCTGATTCAGGGCTGGGGTAGAATGTGCCACTGAATCGCCATCCAAGAGACATTTAAGTAGTCCACTGTCTCCCCTGAAGGAAGAGGAACTCCAGTGGAGAGGACGCCCATGCTTTGCTCTTCAGGACAGAGCCTCCTTTTTATTTACAAATTCAGTACTTGGATCAACTGCTCCATCAGTTACATACTCCTGAAAGGCATTTGGAGGTAATTCTTTCCATGTTGTACAGCATTCTGTCACTGGAGATGATGAACAGAAAACATATGGCAGATCTCCTTGCCAAAGCACTGGAGATGAACTATAAATATACCTGTTTAATTGTAATGCTTGTCTTATCACCATAATCAGAAATTGGGATTCTCAATGACAGTTAAGAATGGGATCTGAGCTCAAAACACTAGGAAAGGCAAAGCTGAGCAGCAGGAAGCTGGGAACTTCTTTATGACAAATTGATACTCAACATATAATTTCCCAGTCAGAATATTCAGGTTTCCATTTTCAATTATTAAAGTAGCAAATAGACAAATTTCGAAGCTGTAATTCCAAAAAGGAGAGCATCCTTCTCTCTTAGAAGATGAAACCAGCATTTACCTTTTCCTTGAAGCTCCTCGTAGATCCATGGCTCTGCAGACTTCCTCCACACTTCATGAGAGGTAATGATGCCCTTTCCAACACATTTAATGATTGAGACCTGTTCATTGTCCCCCAGGGAGAATACAGTTTAAGAAAGACATGCTGATGTGATCAGCGAAGCCCAAAGAAATCAAACCTACATGACAGTGTAGAGGAAGAGCCTTGGCCTGGAAGTCGCCAGGCCTGAACTTGAGTACCTGCTCTGCTAATTACTTCTGTATGAACTTGAGCAAATTACTTAAGCTCTCTGAACCTCAACTCTTTCAGAAGTAAAATCAGGAGCATTGGATGATATGGTATCTTGGAACTTACCTGAGGAAAAGAGGAAACTGAAGGCCAAAGAGATGAAAAGATACTAGGCTCTGCTAGAAGGGTGCCATTTTTTTCTCCTCTCTCTATTACATTCAAAACTTTTTCATCTTTTTACAAAAATGTTCCCATATACTTGACTTTCTGGGTCATCCTCAGCTAGGCATTGTCTCAGTTCAATCAGTAATGCTCAAACTAGGCCCACTAGTGGGGCCTGGGTATTAAATATAAGTGGCATGTTTATCAAACTGCAGATGGTGTGAAGCAAGGAGTGAAGGCTAACAGAGTCTGGATTCAAAAATAGCTCAATAGGCTAAAACATCGGGCTAAATCCAGGTAGATAAGAGTGAGGGGAAAGTCTTAGGCTGGGGTTCAAAAAATCAACCTCCCAAGGCCAAGATGGAAGAGACATGGGAAAAGAACTGTTTATCTCCTGAAGAGAGGTCTTGTCCCTAAGATAGGGGTGGGGAACCTAAGTGTGACACTTTGAATTTGTTCTGTGAAGTTTGGATTCAGTAAAAGGGCCACACTTGAGGACCTAGAGGGTCACAGGTAGCCTTGAGGCTGCAGATCCCTCACCCCTGGCCTAAGAAGAGAGAGTACTCTCCTCACATCAAACTGCATCTGGAGAATTGAGTTCTGTCTTGAATGGCATACTTTGGGAAGGCTGTTGACAAGCTGTATAGGGCCCACAGTAGGACGACCCATGAAGGACCCTGAGTTTGTTCTAGATGAGAAGTGGTTGAAGGAAATAGGGATGTTTGGTGAGAAGAACATAATACTTAGGAGAGGGAGCTTGAGAAATGTCTTCAAGCATTCGAAGAGGCGTCATGTGGAAGAGCCCCAGAGGACAGACCAAGAAGCAATGAGAGTGGGGAAGAAAGTGCCAGTGCCCACACCACACCTCGTCTCTCCTGAATCTGCCCTGGGCATAAGAAATTCTTGTAGGTAAGTATCTGGTGAGCTGAGACTAGGATAGCTGGCAGGGAGCTCAGAAACCATTTAGTACAGTTTGCCCATTGCGGAGGCAGTGTGGCATAATGCATAGGGTACAAGACTTGGAAGGAAGGCCTGCCTGAGCAATTCACTGAACCTCGCTGGATCTTTGTTTCCTCATCTTTATATTTTATAACGGGCATCACACCACCCCAAGTTGTTGAGAGGAGGGGATTCTCAGTCCTAGAGAACAAAGCTATCCTCATTTTACACAGGGAGAAACTCAGTAAAGGGCTCTGCCAATCTGCTAGTGTTATGTAAATGGGAGATGTTCTCATTTGACATAAAGGGAAAGGTAGGCCTAAAGAGTTTAGGTGACTAGCCCAAGGTACCTCAGCTTCCCTAAAGTAATATCGTAGGGAGTTTCTGGTGTATTTGCATCTCGGATAGGTCAAGAATAAAGGCTCCTGCTTTCATTGACCTACTACCTAGTTTCCTAGGGAGCTACCTAATTCCTGCCCAGACTCCTTCTGCTAGGCTTGGGTTTCCTTGGTGTTTTAACAGAAAGGAGCCCAAACTGTGGCAGTTGGCATTGCCTTCTAGGAACTGAAAGGGTCACGTTAGCATTTGACTCTAGCATGGCACCCAATCTGTCACACGGGTATAAAATGCCAGGACTTATGTTTAGTTTGCCTTCCTGATGTCCAGCTTGGCTCAGCCCACACTAGTGCCCTTTGTGAGCTTTCATGTAGCCTTCCTTTGTGCCAACATCTTCCCAAGGCCAGATTAATGATCTTCTGTAGGCCTTACCCAAGTCTGTCACACGGGTTCTTAACTCAGTAATTATTTTGTGCTTGCTCCTTCCCTACAAGTGTTTGTTACAAATTGCCATAATTTCTCTAAGACAAACAAGTTGAACAAAGAGACCTTTGGGGGTAGGTACTGGGCATTGATTTGAAGAAGCCCAGGTATAAATAGCTCAACATGATAAATGGCCAGCGCTGGAAGGAGCCCTTGAGAACAATGACTGCCCCTTTCATTTTTTCCTGAGGGGAAACAGAGGCCAGAGAAGGAAATTGACTTGGTCAAGGAAGGCCAGCTGGTAAGCAATAGATCCAAAATTTGAACTCAGGCCTTCCAATTCTACCACCTCCCACTGTTTCCCAGTGACCACTGCCCTCATGGGGTAGAGCTGACCCTTGGAAGAAGGCCAAAATCATCCACAAAGCTTGCCTGACACCCCCCCCCCCCCCCCCCGCTTCCTGCTGCCCAATAAGAAAGCTCTGCTAGTGATCAGTGAACCCTCAATGTGGTTACGTACCTGTGTCTTGTAATTAAAGAGTGCTCGTTAAGCACCCACCATGTGTCATTTAGGGTGAGGGTTAGCGTACTAAGCTCTAAGGACACAAAGACAAAGGTGAGATGATCCCTACACTCTTCTGGAGGAATATGACCTATTTGCAGGTAAGTAAATATAGGAAGCATACAAAATAAATCTTAATTCAATGATCAATCAATATTTCCTTAGGTGGAAGGTATCTTCTTTCTAAGCCTGGCCCTCTTCTGTCTCAAACAGTTCTTTCAATAATCTTTTATTAAGTACATAAAGATCAATTAGCTGTCAGAGAAAGTCTGTTTGGGAAGAGGGGCATCTGCTCACTTCAATGTTGATGTCTACCTTGGTTACCTTGCCCCCTCTCCTACTCTCCATGTTCCCTTGCAAAGTAATTAAGGCGGCATCTCAGCTTAGCTCTGTCTCGGACACTTTAGGCACCAAAGTTCAAGCCCAGCTACACTAGTTGGATTGGCTAAGGTAAGAGTGCTTCTAGCTGGCTGCATGTTTCTAGTAGAGGCCTCCTGGACCAGAGAGCCAGGCCCTGATGCTGTGCAATGTATGTATCTCATGCACAAGGAAGAAAAAAGCTGGATAGCAACAGCAGCAAGAAGATCCAGGTGGCCCAAAAGTCCTAACACGCCATGACTGAGAGGCTCCAGTGCAGCCACATCTGGAGTCAGAGGACTGGGGTTCTTAGCCTGGCTTTGGCTTGTACTTGCTGTGTGAGTTTGGGCATATTGCTCACTTCCTCTGGGTCTCAGTTTCTTCCTTTGCAAAGTGAGGGGGTTGGACTAAGTGATCTTGAAAGTTCTTTTCAGTTGTTTAGCTGTGATTCTTTGACTTTCTTACATGTCTGACAGTTTTGTGGAAGCATTCTGGGTTGCTAACTGTGGACCCTAGAAAAAAGTAGAAAATAATGGGATGTCCATCAGTTGAGAAGTAACTGAATGTAGATATGTGATGTAATATATATGTATAATAAATGTAAAGGAATATTACTGTACCATAAGAAATTATGAAGAGGACTGTTTCAGAAAAACTTGGGAAGATTTGTATGAATCCGTTCAGACTGAAGTGAGCAGTACCTGGAGAATGAGAACAACGACAACATTGTGAAGATGAAGATAAAAGACTGAAGAACTGTGATCAACGATTCCAGGGAACTTCTAAGGACACATGCTGCCCTCCCAGCTCAAGTGATGGACTCAAGGTGCATGTGGAGACACTTAGGCTGGGGTTCAAAAAATCAGCCTCCCAAGGCCAAGATGGAGGAGACATGGGAAAAGAGCTGTTTGAAATATGACAATGATGGTAAAGGGCCTTGAGTCCACACCATAAGGGGATCATTTGGAAGAAGTAGCGGTAGGTATCCTAGAGATACGTGAAGATGGGCAAGAATGTGGCAGCATGGGACCATTTTATTGCTGGTTTTGTAAACCCAGCAACCAGTACAGTGCCTGGCATGGTATAGATAGTTAAGAACTATTTCTTAAATTAAATTGAAATTCAAATATTTGAAGAACCCACATAAATACTACTCCCCCTTGCTCTGGCCCCCACCCCACCACAGACACTCAATAAGAATGAACACTTGATAAGGAATCTCAGTTTATAATGGTTCCTGCTACCAGAAGGGAAAAAAGCTACCTTGGGGGGAAAATAGTCGTTCCCTTGAGTATTTCTGAATTCGTGATCATCAGAGAGCAAGATGATGAGTTCATTTCTCCTCCTGCATCTGCACTGGAGGCAGCCCAATATTCTAGAGCTGATTAAATTTGAGAATCTTTTGGCAAGTGATGGATTGTACTTCATAAAGGTCACACACATATGCAGGCACATGCTCATGCTTGCACACATATGCACATGCGCATACAAACAAAAGATTTCCATTACATATTATTGACTTAGAGAGAGATTTGCTTCAGTTGGTAAGGGTTAGAGGTTGGTCATAAAAATAATCCAAAAATATTTCCATGCTACAGTTAAAATGATTGTTTTTCCTATCCTATGTAACAGTCAGACCATCAAGATTTTCCTTCATACTGTGCTGGGACTTAATGTGTAGAAGATTATAGCTACATGATAGCAGTTATCTATAAGCAGAAGTCAAACTATGTTTTTACTGCTTGAGGTCCTTAGAAAACTTGATAGAAATACAGCTGATTGACAGGATTTCTCTGAAACTGCTCTAGAGGCAGGGAAATGAACTAGATGATGTCTAATAAATTGAGGACAGACTTTTTCCTTTGCTCAGACCTCAAAACAAAAGCTAGGTGAATTCCTGACTTTAATCTTTGCCTCTAGGAAGAAATACAGTGCCTCAGTCTGGCATTCAAGGCCTTTCACATTCTAGGTAGAGAGCAACTAGATGGTGCAATAGATAGAGCACCAGTGCAGGAGTCAGGAGGACCTGAGTTCAAATCTCACCTGAGACACTTGACACTCACTAGCTGTGTGACCTTGGACAAGTCACTTAACCCCAACTGCCTCATACTGGGTCATCTCCAGTCATCCTGAGGAATATCAGGTCAGTAGATTCAGATGGCTCTGGAGGAGAAGTGAGGCTGGTGACCTGCGCAGCCCCCCCTCACTCAAAACAAAGTCAAGTGCAAGTCATGTCATCATTTCTCTGATGGCATGGTCTTCTTGGCAACGAAGGACAAACACACACACATTCTAGGTCCCACTCATCTTTCTAGTCTTATTTCATGTTACTCCCCTCCATGAATTCTATGTTCCAAAACAACTGGATTATTAAGTGTTCCCCAGATTCAGCATACCATCTCCCACCTTCATATATTCACTCAAGTAATCTTTCAACCCCCTCCTTACCAGTACCTACCAGAATCCTGATTTTCCTTACATGCTCAGTTCCAATTCTACTTTCCCCAGGAAGCCTTTCCCAATCCTCTCAGTTGTTAGTGTTCTCCCTACACATGTTATTATTCCCTACACATATTACTCCCTACATATATTATTATTCTTAGCTCCAGTGGGTGCCCCTTCTTTGGTGCATGCTCAAGCAACATTCTGTGTGACTGCATGCAAGCTTAGGGAGGGAGGCAGGCTTCTAGGCATCTGTGACTTATCCCTGGGCTTAGTTCCCTAATTGGCTGCTGAACCAGGACTCTATGAAAATACCAAAGGAGCAACCTGCCCCTTGGATTGTCTTCTTTCTTCTGGCGTCAAAGCAGTGAGGATGACTCTGACCTGTCAGAGCGTTTGTTGGAGGTCACTGTTCTTCCCACTCAATGACAAATCATGAGTATATGTCCTACCTAGGCAAATCTGTGCCTGGCATGAGACTGCCTTTCTTTCGTGTCTTCTTTTCTTTAGTATAAGGCTCAGGTTTTTCGTGAGAACTTACGAGGCCTAGAGACCTGTGGTTGCAGCAGCAGCAGCATCACCTTATGAGCAAGGTGGACGTAGTGGCATCCCAGGGAATGAAAATGACTAATGGCAGAAGAAGTGTCTGTATCAAAAAGTTTGACCATTACCTGGAAAGGATGACTAAGCAGTGGAAGGAACAAGCTGGCACGAGGAAAGCTGGCATCAGAGAGAAAGAAATCAACAGCAAGAAAGCCAATGTTGGTATTTGATCACACTGTGATCAGTAGAAGTGAAAATGTGAAGGAGATAATTAGCATCCTTGAAAAAACTGTCTCATGTTCCAGTGAGGCTCGAATAGTAGCCTTGTAATTGATTGAGCAAGTAGTGATAAGCAACTGAATTCTGTTCTATTCATTCTGTGGTGTGTGCCATTATTGTTTTGTGCTTAGCATTACATTTTCTGTGTGGGAATGAAGGATCTATTTCATACCCAATTGATATTTGTATACTGGATATCTTTTTTTTATTCCTCCCCACCCCCTACTTTGGAGGGAAACCCTAGACTAGAACCAACTATAGAACTGTCCTTGGAGTTGGCAGGGAAGAGGGATTGGAACAAGTCACATGTGAGAATTAGGTAGCCTTCTTTACCTATTAAAAAGTCAGACTTCCTCAGCAGTGAACCATGGCTAGACATAGACCAGGGGAGAGTGAGTACACAAAGCCCCTGTGAGGCCCTATAGCAGTTGCCTCCAGCCCCTATGATAGATATGTAAGTGATTTGTAAACCTTAAAACGCTATAGAAATATTGCATCCCTTAAGCAGAATGTAAGCTCATTTTTGAGGTTGTATCCACAGCGCCAAGCACAGGGCTTTCTTGTATGCAATAGGTGCCTAATAATTGTTTCTCCCATTGAGTTGAATTTGTTGTTATTCTTCCCAACTTTGCAATTTCAGCTTTTGTATGGGACTACTGAACTGAAGATATTGAAACCTGAAAACCACCAAGCAAGTATGTCCATGGCACCTAGAGTCAACCCAAAATACCACAGACCCTACCCCAGAAAGCCCACAGTTAGGGAGGTAGGGCCTCAAGGCTATCTTTAGGTAAAGGAACAGTAGAGGATTGTAGGTCTAATCTGATTTAATTGGTACTAGGAACAGCCTCCTGCTCCAAAATACCATCTACTTTCTCCATTCATCCAATACATAAATTCCATCTTGAATTGTTTTCTGGCTTTCCATGTGTTGGGAAGCACGATGACAATAACTCGTATGATGCTCCTGGGGAGTTGTCCAGGGCATCAAAATTTAAGAGATACAAGAAAGAAGTAATCCATGTACTCATTCGGCAGAGTAGGAGCCATCTAGTAATGAATTATCACTCCTACTCAAGTGAATTTGTCTTACATACTTCTTGGATTAATTTTATATCACGAATTACAAAGTTGTTTTGAGGATGCTTTCAGGCTGCTTACCTTGAGCATACATCAGAGTACTTGCCTCAAGTGTCAGAAGCACTGGCTATAGCACTGAGCGTAGTGCAGTAGAAAGAGTTCCACTTGGAGTCAAATGACTCCAGCTCAAATATCAGTTCTGCTATTTGCTACCTGAATGACCTTGGTTAAGTCTAGTTTCCTCCTTGAGCCCTAAGTTCTGCCTCTGTAGGTAGGTAGTTGGCCTTCATTCAGGACCAAAATGACATGAACCAAAATGATGTTAGAGTCAAGTTACATTGTGTCTGACTGATGATCTGATCAACACAACTAGACCAATACAAGCTCAGAATGCTCTATTACAGGTCAAGCACAAATAGTTCATGTGAACAATAGATGGGATGGATTCTCTAAATTTGCATGCCTCACATTTCTTTTGAGCCACTTCAGTTCTGCTTTGTTCATAGGGTATAGCACCTTCTCGGTGACACAGTGGATAGTGCACCAGAGGATTCAGGAGGACCTGAGTTCAAATGTAGCCTCAGACACTTGACACTAGCTAGCTATGTGATTTTGGGCAAATCACTTAACCCTGATTGCCTTGCAAAAACAATAATAATAATACTTCATTTGGCTAAACTTGAAAACAAAAGTTGAATCAAGCCTACTTCTGTAAAATGAAGAAATCATTCCAGTAGATAAATGGTCAAAAGATATGAACCAATGATTTTCAAAAGAAAAAATACAAACTATCAACTAACTTTCAGAGGTATGAAACTCTCCAGTTCAATAATAATAAAAATGCAAATTCAAACATCTGTGAAGTTCCATCTCAAACCTACTAAACAGGAAAAGATGGAGGTCATGCTAGAAGGACCATGGAGAGCCAAGCACACTGATATACTATTGGTGAAAGGGCCAAGCTTTCTGGGAAATAACTTGGAATTATGTAAGAAAAGTCACTGAATTGTTCACACATGGTAATTCCACCACTGAGCATGTACCCTAAGGAAATCACAGTTAGAAAGGTCTGATAGAAGGATTCCAAACCCTGGATTATTCCCACTCTCTGCCACCTTCACTCCCACTCAGGCTTTTAAAGGACACTAGAGAAAGCCTTGCAACCAAGTTGATACCTCATCTCATTTGGGCCCTCACTGCAGCAAGGCAATCCTTTTACTCTTCCCTAATTGTTCTTTCTCTCACTCTCCACAGTGACCATACCAAATCTTCTCTCCTGAAGCCTCCTACCCTCTTAGCAGATGACCTAAACTCATCCTTTACCTAGAAAACTTCATGAACTTCTCTTCTTGATATCACAAAGCACCTTGAAAAACATTCCAACTTTCTCTCATCTTTTACCCCATTCTTTGATGAAGAGGTGGCCTTTTTTCTTGCCAATGCTAAATTCAATTCCTCCGTCTCTAATAATACATCTCTCCCTCTGCCTAAAAGCATGTCCACCTATCCCCTTTCCTTAAAAAACCCTCAAGAGACTCGACCATCCCCTTAAGATTATCATTCTCTCTCTCCTCCCCTTCTCAGTCAAACTCCTAGAAAAAGCTATCTATAGGCATAGGCTAAGAGGCCTAGATCTATAATGGACTTCTGAATACACTGAGGCCAACCCCTTCACTTCACAGAGGAGAAAGTGGAAGTCTAAAAAGGGTAAAAGACTTGCCCAAGGTCACATACAACTCTACTCCAACTGAAGACATCCAAACCAGAACTCACAATCTTTCCCCATAGATCCACTGTCTTCCTAACTTCTCTATTTCTTTTGAAAGTACCACCATTCTTCCAGTCATCCAGGTTTGCAACCTTTGTGTTATCTTTGGCTCTTTACTTTCCCTCATGCCTATATCCAAACAGGAGCAGAACCCTGTTGATTTAAGTCAAGCATGTCTTATATCTCTTCCCTTCTTTCTACTTCCACCAGAGCCACTCGAGTGCAGCCCCTCATCACTCCCTGCCCAGACTTCTATGAGAGTCTGTGTGCTATGCTGCACTATCCAATGCATACATATCTGACCATATCACTCCCCTGTTTAAACCATCTCAGTAGCTCCCAATTGCCTAGAGTATAAAAGTCAAACTCCTCTGTGTGGTATTTAGAGTCCCTCATAATATGGCTTCAACATCCACTTTATTTACTTTACATTCTAGTCAGACTCACTGTTCCTTATACATGCCATTTTGTTTCCTTCCTCAGGGCCTTTGTACAGGCTGTCCCCCACACCTGGAAAAATGTCTCTCCTCGCCTCTACCTTCTTGAATCCCTAAGACTTCTCCAGGCTCAGGCCAAGTGTCCCAGCCTACATAAGATCTTTCCTAAAACCTTGTTATACACCTTACTTGAGAGTAGATAGTAAGCTCCTTGGGACAGAGACCATTTCAATTTTGTCTTTCTAGCCCAGGTGTCAATGCACTTAATGGAAGTTATATTGAACTAAAGAAGTTTCACATACTCTTCCGGGCAGAGGGGAGTTTCCAGTGAAATTATAGGCCTAGACTCAAAACAAACAAAAAAATGGGGTACTTGGGCATAGTATGTAGAGTGTTGGATTTGAGATCACGAAGGCCTGGGTTCAAATTCTGCCTGTGTAAGTGGTGTAACTAAGCAGAGTCATTGAGCCTCTCTATGTTTCAGGCCCAAATGGGTCCATGATCTGTGTTGGTGGGATAAATGTTGACAAAAGAAGTGAAATCCTTGAGGGCAAGGACTATTTGTCATTTTGCCTTTGTGCTCCCAATACCTGGCACAGGACCTGGCGCATAGTAGGTATTTGGTAAATACTTGCTAAATTAAACATTTCCTGTGCTGGAAGCTCAAAATTATGCTGAGAGATGACTCTGACAACAGCCAGCTCTGGAGCATCCAACAGGCTTGGGGTCCTTAGCCAAATGTACAAGAGAGTTGGGGGAGGGGCATGGGCACACACAGTTTATTTCATTAGGGCATGTACCTAGGGAATTTTATTTTATTTTTTATAACCACACATTTATCAAATACTCAGCTATAAAGGAAATTTGTATTTATCAAACTAAAGAAACTAAAACCGACCTTTACTTTAAGGATACAAATGAGATGTGATATATCACATTTTGGGGTGGATATCTGGACATGCAGTTTTGAACACCTGGCACATCCTGTACATCCTCCTGTGGGGAGAAGTAGAGTGGAAAGAGTAGAATTTGAGGTCAGCAGAGAGGAGATTGATGATTCTATTGTCAACATGCTTCTGGTAGTAGCAGCAGCTTAAAGCTGGAATCAAGGCCAGGTGATTCTCAGACCTTATAAGACTGTATTTACCATTTCCACAAAGTTTATGGCTTCAGTGCCTTAGATTCAGGGGATAAGAGGAAATACACATTTGTTTTGACAGATGGAGCAATAGTAGGTCTGTAGTGACGCTGGCCAGGACAGAAGAAAGACTTTCTTCTGGCTGTTTTACATCCCCATTTTCATATTGTCTCTCCTAATAGAATATAAGCTCCTTGAGGGTAGGCATTGTTTCTTTCTTGTCTTTGTGCCCCAAAGGCACAGTACTTAACAGATAGAAGGTGCCCAGTAGATGCTCCTTGACTTACATGGCTGGGGGGAGGAGGGAAGGTTCCTTTCAATATATTTTGGCCTCCCTCCCCCTCCTTCTTCCCCCTCTACTGCACTAAATCTAACCCAGGGCAAAGGTAATGGAAATGCTTAGAGGCCCCTCAATATGGAGTAGCCTCCCTAAGTTCCTGCTGATGCTGAGTCTGAGAATTAAGGAAAAGGAGGAAAAGGAATAGAACTGGCAGAGAAGGGTGCAAAGAATGAAGAGGATAATCCTACCCATCCTTTAAGGCCCAATTCAAATATCTGCAATGCCACTCCTAGCCAGCTAGAAAAGAGCTCAGAGGTCAGGGGGCTCAAACCAACCCACCCATTTTATAGCTGCAGAAACTGAGACATACAAAGAATAAGTGGCTTGGTAGCTAGAGACAGAGCAGAAGCAGATCCTGAGCCTGATGACTCCTAGTGCTCCTTCTACTGCACCACACTAACCCAGAAGCCAAAAGGGAAAAGGAAATTCTCCCCTGAGGTGCTGGTCTTGGGGCCCCATCTCTAGGTAGTATCTCTCCTGTTTAGTAAAACTATTAGACTTAATCAGCTCTCTTCAGTAGAGTTTATGTCATCCTCAAAATGGATAACAATAATAGCTAGTATTCATATAGCACCTACTGTGTGTCAGGCAGTATGCTAAGCACTTTACAGATATCTCATTTTATCCTCAAGCAACCCTGAGAGGTAGGTGCTGCTCTTATCCTCATTTGACAGTTAAGGAAACTAAAACAAAACAAGGTTAAGTGACTTGCCCAGAGTCTTACAGCTAGTATCTGAGGCCAGATTTGAATTCAGGTCTTCCTGACTCCAGGCCTAGCACTCTATCCAGCCTAGCTGCCCCCTTCTCTTCCTGTAGGAATCTTCTAAATTATAGACACACAGCTTAGCTACCAAATCTCACCTTTTCCAGCCTAGCATATGAGTCTGGCATCTTTCTTTAGCTCCTGATAGGTGAGAAAAAAAAGTATTTTCTGCTTCACATCTTGCAGGTTTAGGCCAAATGGCCTTCTCTGATTACCTCTCTTGTCAAACCCCAAACTGGTTGGTTAAGCCCCCTGAACCTCTCACCTGGATTCTATCTCATCTATCTCTCTCTGATGTCAAGATCAATACACTCTCTTTCTTTCCTTGCCCTAAAGTGAAATTAACCCTTCTCACTAACTTCCCTTCATCTGTTCTCTATCCTATAGGAAACTTCTCCTTTTCAAGAAGGTTCATCCCTGTCTCTCTACCCCTCATCCCACCTGCTCATCTGTCTTTTCATTCATTCATTCATTCATTCATTCATTCATTCATTCATTCATTCATTCATACCTGTATTGTGTACCTAATATGTGCATGGTATTCTGGGGAGACATAAAGATGGTGAATTAAGCACCAGAGGGGTTTAATAGTCTCTGGTAGATAGGCATTTACACAAATAACTGGGATGCAAAGTAGAATGAAAAGAGACATGAGAGAGGAAACAAATTGGTAGGAGAGTGCGCAGAAGCAAAAGAAATCTCTTCTGGCTGGGAAAGCTTCTGGTGGAGGTGATATTTGACTTGAGCCTTAAAGGATGAGTAGAAATCCCTTCCCCCACCCCCACCACCTGGTTGTGCCTTCTGTCTTTTTTGCCGCCTTGCCAGCTCTGGGTGACCAAATCATATGCTTATATTTACAAAACAAATACATTTACTTAAGAAAGTATTTTTGCGACTGCTCCAAAGGGACATCGCTGTGATTCCCATAGACTTGAGCACATTATGGAAGGTGTCATATACTTTCACTGAAATGTAAGCCAAGGAATTTACTTAAGGAAAGTAGTCTTGTTCTCTCAAGAGATGCAGCCTGAATTCAGTGTTATTTTTCAAGATGTCATTTTTATTTTCAAGATTCAATTAAGCAAAGGAAACATTGACCAGAGGCATGCTGAAGACCTCCACACACAGGTACAGTGACTCATGGGCCCTCAGTGGGCACCAGATGGCTCACTGTCTAGTCCCCAAGGATCGAAAAGAAATGGTCCTTGGCAGGAAGCACCATTGGCTGACTGACAGCATCCCTTTTTGACTTGGAATGTGCAAGTAAATGAAAGATTATTTTGTTAATTAAAAAAAACAATAGGCCACTGATTGAGTGAATTCAGTAAAAATATCTACAAATGGGGTTTGTGTCAACCAGATACCAAATCACCAGTTTAACTAAATTTCTTACCAGGTTGTTTGAGTGTCATGAAGACCCAGACTAAGGAGGGAAGCTGAGGGTATTTAGGTGAACATGGAAGATTGCTGGAGTTTGCCTCATGTACCCTGCTTCTGCCAATAGAGCCAAGGTATGGCTGGCACATTGATGTCTCCTGTCATTACATGGTTAGGGTAGGGACCAGCCTGTGTCAGAGATTGAGGATAATTAGTAGGCAAAAAAAAGGAATAAATAAAGTCAGGAAATAGAGTCTGGAAAAAGTCTTAACGCAAAGGCTCTATTCTAGATCAAAAAGAGGAATGAGTAAAAGTACACTAAATATGTACATTGCATTGAAACAAACTTCCAAACTGCACAAGCTTTTAAAAGCAGTATTGAAAAATTTGCACCCTCTAAATTCCAATGCCCTGAGATAAAATTCAGTTCCATTGCCCTAGTTGTGGTCCTACCAAAGAGGAAAAACCAAAAGGAGGGCGATTGGGCCTCCTGGATGATGTATGATGGAAAGGGTGGGGCTGAACAGCTTTAGCTTTCAACTCCTTATGCGGGGAGGAGATACTTTATGCTGAACTCAAACACTAGCACAGTTGGGGATTCTGGGACAAAGAGCTGGCATATCCTCCCAGGGTATCCTTGTAGCGAACAGTGAGCATTGATAGCTTCATGGTTTTCTATGAGTATTCTATATGGAATCTCACTTGATGAGATAATACAACCTTGTGAGGTAGGTGCTATTCTAATCCTTGTCATACAGATGAGGAAACAGGCTGAGAGAGGTTAAATGAGCTGCTGGATTCAAACTCATTTTGCCTCCAAGGCCGACATTCTCTGCACTGCACCACTTGGCTGCCTTATAGTGTACCTGGCTCAACAAGGTCACACCAATGGGACTTACAAAGTGTGGTGGAGTGGAAAGAGCACTGGGTTTCAGTGTCGCCCATGTGACTTTGAGCCTCCGTTTTCTCTTCTGTAAGATGGGATGCATCTAGTCCAATCATCTCATCTTGGTCAGGATTTGGCAGCATTTAAAACCATCAAATGACTCAGGAGCTATGGGTGGAAGTTACAAAAAGGTAGATTTGGGATTGGCATAGGGGAAAAACTTCCTAAAATTTAAAGCTACTGAGAGGGAGAATGAATTGCCTCAGGAGGTAATGGGTCCAAAGAAGAGCTAGATGACCACTTGGTGAGTCCATTATAGAGGGCATTCTTCCTCAGATATGAATTGATGGAGAGGACCACTTCAATCCTTTCTGGCTCTGGGATTTTCTGATTTGGTGATGTCTTCATCATTCCCAATATCAGACTTTTCCTAAGGCCTACTTCTCGTTTCTACTTTTTCACAGGATCTTTAAAATCTAAGTGTAAGAAGGACTCATGGACCTTCTTAGTGGAAGTTTGGCCTAGAATTCTGTGCCATCTGGTCTCTCCCCAACAGTCCAATTTCTTATTGTAAATAAGATGTCTGCACTCCTCTGCAATTAATCTGTAATAGTTTTAGAGAGTTACCTGGGGCACTGAAGGGTTATGAGACTTATTCAGCATCATGAAGCTAGTATATGTCACACACACAACTTGCACCCAAGTCTTCCCGACTCCAAGGCCTCCCTGCTATCCATTAAACCACACTGCCTCTCTCTTTTTTATATACCACTTCAAAATACATCTCTGGTGGCTACGTGAGGTAAGATGTCCGAGCTATAGTTTAATAAAAGGGATGAATGCAGATCTCCTCAGGTCTGAGCCAAATACCTTTTCTTTTTCTTTTTTCTAAAGGACCCATTCCTTTTTAATCAGCTGGATAGTAAACCATCTCTTCAAACTGGATTGAATATTAACCAATTATTGGCTTCTGGATACAGTTCTGTTGTTATTAAGTAATCATTTATATAGCTCTCAGGGGTAGGCTGTACTTTATAGAAAGCCTGTGCCATGCCTTCCACAAGGCCAAACCAACAGATGCCAGTGATTATGAAAAAGTATGTGTAGTTTGGAGAGGGGGAAAAAGGAGGTTGTACACAAAGGTAGTTTTCAACCGGGCAGAGAAAGTGGGCTTTGGGTAGGTAGAAGAGTTCCTGTGGTTTCCCTAAAGCCATGCATGACTGGTTAACAGAATGTCTGTTGACTATGAGATTCAAGGGAATGAGCTGAGGAGGTAAACTTAGTCATCATCAGTAAGTTAATCAATAAACATTTATTAAGTGCCTACTATGTGCCAGGCACTGTGCTAAGTGCTGGGGATACAAAGACAAAATAAACCAGTCCTTCTTCTCAAGGATCTCAGTCTAATGGGGAGACAACATGAAAATGACCATATAAACTGCAAATTGGGGTGGAGCCAAGATGGCAGAGTAGAAAGATGGACCTTCTCTAGCTCACCCCCCATAGCCCATAAAATACCTGTAAAAAAATGACTCTAAACAACTTCTAGAGTAGCAGAAGCCACAAAACGACAGAGTGAAAGAGATTTCCAGACCAAGACAGCCTGGAAGGCTGACAGGAAAGATCTATCGCACCCAGGTTCAGAGACGAGCACAGCCCAGTTTTGGCTGTGCAGTGCAGCATGGACAGGACTGAAGCAGGCTTCAGGGCATGGAATCACAGGTAGCAGCTATGGTTCGCAGATTTCTCAACCCACAAACGCCAAAGACAGCTTCAAAGGTCAGTGAGAAAGCTCTTTCACCTGGGTGACAGGGGTGTGCGGTCTGGTCCCAGCCCTGGCTCTAGGGCAGCAGCAGTCACTGAGGCAGCAGCATCCACTTTTGGAGCCCTCGGCCTAAAGACACTGGGGGAATTGAGCAGCTGATCAGGGTTTCAGTCCTGAGTGGACATCCTGGGGTGAGGAGGAGCACTGGCATGGTGGAGCTGATAGAGGCTCTGGAGAGGGAATCCTACTCGCAGATCCTGGGCAGAAAAGAGTGCTCATGGTCACTCCCAGCCCAGAGTGCAGGCCAGGAGAGGAACAAAATCCTCTCCCTTGATTGTGCCACTTTGGAGGAACTGAGAACTTATAGGTTCCTAGAGTAAACTGCAAATTATCAACAGAGCAAAGGAACTAGCATTAAGAGCAATCAGGGAAGAGTTCTCATAGATGGTGGGATTTTAGCTGGGACTTGAAGGAAACCAGGGAAGCCAGGAGGCAGAGACAATGAGGTCAGCTTTCCAGGCATGGGAGACACCAGGAAAAATGCCCAGAGTTGAATGTGGAATGTCAAGGAGGTCAGGGTCACTGGGCTACAGAATATGAGGGTAGGGGAAGAGGGTAAAGTGTAAGAGGACTGAAGAGATAGAAAGGGGCCAGGTCACAAAGGGAGGATTTTATATTTGATGCTGGAGGTGAGAGGGAGTTATTGGAATTTGTTGAGTAGAGAGGCTGGACAGTGACATGGTCGGACCTGCACTTTAGGATGATCAGTTTGGCAGCTGAATGGAAAGATGGGCTAGAATGAGGAAAGACATGTGGCAGGGAGGCCAACTAGCAGGCTCTTCCAATAATCCAGGCATGAGGTGATGAGGGTCTGGAACTCAGGGGAAACCACTGCCCATAATCATCACCACCACAATAATAGCATTGAGAGAGCACTTTACATATATTATTTTGTTTGATCCTCATAAAGACTCTATGAGGTAGGTGCTATTATTATTTACATTTTACAGATGAGGAAATGGAGTCTGAGAGACATTATATGATGTTACCAAAGTCACACAGCTAAGTAGGCAAACTGCTCAGCCCTTTTCCTTATCTACTACTCCATTCAGCTCATTTGAACCTATAAGCCTTTCTAAGAGGGTCAGTTCCACAAGATGGAGACATTCAACCCCTTGATGCAGAGGCTGGATTCCTTAATATCTCCCATGAGCTCCTGGGGGCTCACTCAGGAGCCCCAAGTTAGAGAGCAGAGGCTCATATTTACTTTAACAGGCTCAATTGCTCTGTATGAGTCTTTTCTTACTGAGTCTTGGTTGCGTCTAATTATACCACAAGCAGCCTCATTAAAGACTTTCTGACATGTTTATTGATTGTGGGCTGACACTTGAGATTTACTCTCCCCCTGAATGGTGCACAGGGGGATCAAAGTATGTTTATGAATGGCTACAGTAAGACGGTGAAGGGAACCAAAGAAAATGGATGACAGGATCGTTGGTGGATTCTGCTCTTTGATTACTCCTGGCCTCTGGTGCCTGACTTTTCTCTTCCTCTTTAGGGAAATCATAACATTGGCTTGGATCCACTGGGCCAGGAAGGACAGAGGAGGCTTCAAGGTATAGGCCAAGCACTGATTTCACCAGGTCATGGTTGGGGGCTGGAAACAACTACCTCTGGGAGACAACTCCCAACCTCTTCTTGGTGATGCTCCTCAAGGGTGGGGTGGCCTTGTAATATATGGTTGAGCATTTCAAGAGAAGGTCTTTGTTTCCAGGAAGACCAGAAGAGGCTTCATACAATTTAGAACTACAGGATATCTTTAAGATCATCCATCCTGACCTTCCTCTACTCTCCATTTTACAAAGAAAACAGGCCTAGAGAGATTATGTGACTTGCTCAATGCTGCACAGCAAGTTAGTAGAAGAACCAAGTGCTTTCACCCAAATCTGGAGCTCTTGTCAAAGAACCACAAGTAACTATATCAAATTTAAGCTCTTGTTTCAAATTAGTGGATAAACTTTCTGACACAAACACTTCCAAAGCCTCCAGAAACTCTACTCACTATTAGACCCTCTAATTGTATGTGCTTGAATGTCCTCTCAGTTGCAAAGGGTTGAAGAAATGTTCATCTTACAATTAATACAGGGCTCAGGGCCTTTTCTAGTACATTGTGTATGTCCCAGAACCCAGAATTTAATTGTACATAGGTGCATAGATAGGATAACTTGGATTTGCTTGGTGCTTTTATGTGGTGACATCAGCATGGTCACTGACCATGTGACATGGTCACTGGTTCCTTGCCCCAACTCCCACCCCTTTTCCTTCCCTAACTCTGGGAGCACAAATTTGCCCATGATCTCTTCATTGCCAAGTCCAATGGACTTTTTTCAATCCTCATCCCTCTAGACTTCTCTCCAGTCTTTGACACATTGTTGATCACCTTCTCCTTTATATTCTATTCTATTATTTTATTATATATTATATTATATTATATACTATCTAGGTTTTTGTGATTCTGCTCTCTCTTGGATCTCCTCTTACCTGTCTGATTGATCCTTGTCTGTCTCCTTAGCCAGATGCACTTCTACGTTGTGATCACTAACCATGGATGTCCCACAAGCCTCTGTCTTGGACCATTTTCTCTTCTTCTATACCATTTCACTTAGAATCCTATGGTTTCAGTTATTACCTGTGTGCTAATGATTCTCAGATCTATTTGTCTAGCCCTAATCTCTCTCCCAATCTCTAGTTTTACTTCTCCAACTGCCTAGTGAACTTTTAGAACTGGATATTCTGTAGACATCTTCAATTCAATACGTCCAAAATGAAACTCCTTATCTTTCCTCCCAAATCCTCCCCTCTTCTTAACTTTCCTATTGCTACTGAGGGTGCTCCTCAACATCCTCCCAGTCACCTAGGCTAGCTGTCATCTTCCATTCCTTCCATTTTCAATCAGTTGTCAAGACTTGTCACTCCTACCTTTTTAATACCTCCTTCTCTCCTCTGACATTGTCACTTCCTTGGTGCAGGCCATCATGCTTGGACAATAGTTCATCCCTGAACAGTAGCCTTCTGATTGGCCTTCTGCCTCAAGTCTCTCCGCACTCCAGTCCATCCTCCCCTCAGCTATTGAATTGATCTTCCTACAATACAGGTCTGACCATATCACACACAGTCTTCACCATCTTATAAACTCTAGTGGCTAGCTGTTCTTTCCAGTTTGGCTTTCAAATCCCAACCCCTTATTCCCAGTCCTCTTGCCATTTACGCCTTTTCACATACCCTGTGATCCAGTGACATTGGCCTTCATAGAATGAGACTCCATCTCCCAGCTCCTAGCATTTTCACTGTCTTCCAGCCTGCCCCTCCTCGCCATGACCTCGGAGACTACACCTAATTTATCCTGTCTATATCTTGTTTGTACATAATTGTTTGCATATTTTTCTCTGCCATTGGGCAGTGAGTTCCTTGAGAGTGGGGACCAGGTTTTTGGTTTTGATTTTTCTGCCTTTCTTTTATTTCCAGCTGTTTGGCAAAGTGCCTGACACATAGTAAGTACTTAATAAATTCTAACTGACTGACTTATTCTTCAGCAGAAGAAATGTCAGCTTACAGTAATATTTTATCTACTTTATTAAAGCAGGGTCATCTTTTCCATTGTTAAATCATGTCAGATATTATTTAATTGAAGTTGATTAGTAAATGACCAAAGCAGTTTCTAGTCTCCAATGAACATAAGAACAAGACCTAGTGCCTCAGAAAATGAGCCAAACCCAAGGCAGTGTCATTGACTTTTTGATCTAAAATGTTCCCCTTAACCAGCACCCCTTTTCCCCTGTCCCATACTGGTCAATGGAAATGCTCATGGGGTTTATAGATTTTGTGCATTCATAAGCTGCTCACGCTAGCTGGACCTGGTTGGCAATTTCTGCCATGTCTGACTCCAGCTTCCCACATTTTCTCAGTCTGCATGGGTCACCTCCAACAATCTTTGGTATCTTGCTCAACCCCCAAGCTGAATAGGCTAGTCTGACTAAAATGGAGACTATGTGAAAGGGACTAATGAGAAATAAAACTGGAAAGATAGGTTGGAGGGAGAGGTTTTAAGATACCTAGCTGAAGATTTTATATTTATTCTAGAGGGCTAGGAAGCCACTGAAGATTTTTGGGCAGGGGATTGATATAGGCTCATGTTTTTGTTTTCTTATCTCTTTTATGAGTTATAGCCTACCCCATTCCATTCCTCCCTTTCTCTTCCCAGAATTTTCCTCCTTCACCCCTTAATTTTTATTTTATTTTGTTTTATTTTATTTGTGTGTATGTGTATGTGGATATCATCTCTTCTGATATAGCACACCCTGTACTCTCTATCTATCTATGTGTATGTGTGTGAGTGTGTGTGTACAGTCTCTCCAACTACCCAAATACTGAGAAAAGATTCAAGAGTTAAAAATATTTTCTTTCCATGTAGTAATGTAAACAGTTCAGCTTTAGAGATTCTTTTATGATTTTTTCCCCTGTTTAATACTTTTTTTCATACTTCTCTTGATTCTTGTCTTGGGAAGTCAAAATTCTAAATATAGATCTGGTCTTTTCCTCAACATGAAATCTTCAAATTTGTCTCTATCACTGAATGTCCATTTTTTCCCCTTGCAGTGTTATATTCACATATGCTGGGTAGGTGATTCTTGGCTTCAATCCCAGTTCTTTTGACTTCTGAAATATCTTATTCCAAGCCCTTCGATCACTTAATATTGAAGCTGCCAGATCCTGTGTTATCCTGATTGTATTTCCACAGTACTCAAATTGTTTCTTTCTAGCTGCTTGCAGTATTTTCTCCTCAATCTGGGAACTCTGAAATTTGGCCACAATATTCCTAGGAGTTTCTCTGCTCGGGTTTCTTTCAGGGGGAGATCAATGAATTTTTTCAATATCTATTTTGCCCTCTGACTCTATAACATCAGGGCAGTTTTCCTTGATAATTTCATGGAAGATAGTGTCTAGGCTCTTTTTTTGATCATGACTTTCAGGTAGCCCAATAATTTTTAAATTATTTCTCCTGGATCTATTTTCCAGGTCAGCTGTTTTTCCAATGAGTTCTTTCATATCATCTTTTATTTTTTTTTAAATTTTTGGTTTTGTTTACTAACTTCTTGGTTTAACTCATAGTCATTCTTTTCCCTGGACTCAGTTCTCTCTTTCAACGAATTATTTTGCTCAGTGAGCTTTTGAACCTTCTCCTCCATTTGGCTAATTCTGCTTTTTAAAACCTCCTTCTTCTTGTTGGCTTTTTGGACCTCTTTTTCGAATTGAGTTGGCCTCTTTTTAAAGCTGCTATTTTCCTCAGCATTTTTTTGGTTCTGCTTTAGCAAGCTGCTAACTTGTTTTTTAAGGTCTTCTATTTCCTGAGCCAAATTTAAGTCCTCTTTGGAGGGAGGGTCCTTGACTTCCTCTGGCAGTATGCCTTGTTCTTCCTCATCTAAAAGGATGGGGGGAGACACTTGTTCCCCAAGAAAGTAACTTTCTATGGTCTTATTTTTTTCCCCCCTTTTCTGGGTATTTTCCCAGCCAATTACTTGACTTCTGAGTTTCCTCTCCACACCCATCTAGCCTCCAGATCCGCCCAGCTAGCACTTGGGGGCTGAGATTCAAATGCTGCTTCCCCGCTTCAGGGCTTTTGGTGGGGGCGGGGCTCCTATTCAGTGTGAGATGAAGTTCAGGTGCTCAGGTGGGGGCAGGGCTGCCACACGAGGCTCAGTTCCCTCAGGGGGTTTTCGTGGAGACCTTCAACAATGGATCCTATCTCCTGCCTGCTTTGGGAGCCCTTGTCTGCTGCTACCTCTGCTGCTGCGTCCTGAGGGGGCCTGAGTCATGGGGACACTCCACTCCCCTCTTGGCCAGCCAAAAAGACTCTCTCACTGACCTTTGGCACCTATGGGTGGAGGGACCAGCGCTGCTGCTGGAGATTCCGTCCCTGAAGCCTGCTTGGATCTGCTCCCCTCCATGCCACGTGGCCAAGGCAGGGCTGGGTGAGACAGACCTCTGGTGTCGGTTTTTCATGTCTCTCTGGAGCAGAAATCTCCTCCACTCAGTTGTTCTGTGGCTTCTGCTGCTCCAGAATTTGTTGGGAGTTCTTCTTTACAGGTATTTTATGGGCTGTGGGTTAGGAGTTAGCATATGTGTGTCTATCTACTCTGCCATCTTGGCTCCTCCCCCCATGTTTTTGGAATATCAATTTTTCAGCTGTGTGAAAGATGGATTAGAAAAAGGAGAGATTAGAATTAGGAGGATAAATTAGGAAGCTATTGCAATAGTCCAGTTGAGAAGTGATGGCTTGTACTAGGCTGGTTATGGTGTGAGTGTAAAGATGGGGTCAGATGGGAGAAATAGTGTGGAGGTAGAATTGACAAGACTTAGCAATGGATACAGGTGGAGAGAAAATGAGGAGTGAAGGATGACTCCAAGGTAAAAAACTCAATTGACTCAAAGGATGGCAGTGCCCTCAACAGTAAAAGGGAAGTTCAGAAGAGGGGTGAGTTTTCTGGAAAAGATAGTGAGTTCTGTTTTGGACACACTGAGTTTGAGGTGCATATGGGACATGCAGATTGAGCTTTCCAAAGGGCAATTGGTGAGACAGGGCTGCATTCAAGGCCTTGGGCATATCAGTGCAGAGGATGAACCATGGAGATGATCTAAGGTTACAGATTAATAGTACGAATGGTGAAAGGGTAAGAGGGCAAAGGATTCAAGGATGGGACACAAGTAAGTACCTTGTTGAACTGGTTAACTATAGAGTAAAGACTGAATGGAGAAGAGTAAATCAATCTGAATATCACTAAGCATTTCTTAAGCACTTACTATGTGTCAGGCATAGACAAAGTGAAACAGTTCCTGGCCTCAAGGAGCTTATGTTCTAGTGGTGGAGACAGCATGTGTATATAAGAGGCATGCAAAGTGGAGGGGCAGCAGGAACAGCTGGAAAGGCCAAGAGAGAACCCCTGCAGGAAGGAACTGAACTCAGGTCAGGGTATTCCTAGGTTACCAATACACTTATTGAGAGCACCAAAAGTAAGAGCTGGGGGTGGGATGAAAGGATTACTATACTCCATGGAGGAAATTCATTGAGGAAGGAGAGAAAATGACTTCAGATTAGTAGATGACAGGCATGAAGAACCTGCAAAGGAGAGGTTGCTGAGTGAGGGTTTGAAAGAAGGAGCAACCTGACTTGTCCCCTTTGCCCAGGGTCTGGGGGGGATGGGAGGGAAGGTAGAGGAGCAGTGAAGGATGAGAGGAGCAGCCAGCTTTGAAGTGAGTGACTGGGTATTAAGCTGGGTTTCAGCAAGTGCTAAAAGATGAGAGGAATTAGAGAGGATGAAATCTCGAAAGAACAGGACCTTGTTGACAGTGATGCAGGCCCGATTCATTTTATGAGTAATTTACAAACAGAGCCAAGATTCTAGAGGACAAAGGGGTAGGGAAAGATGGGAAAAGATGGGCTTTGGGGTAGGACTGAGCTCAAGGAAGGAAAACTGGATTGGGAAAGGAAAGGAATTTGATCCTAGACAAGAAGTGCTGGTATGCCAGAGGTTAAAAGAGCAGAAGGAATATAGAGAAGAAGACCTCTTCAATGGGGAGCCCTCTCTGTGGAATGCCTACAGTCCTTCCTGTTAAGGTCACACAGACTTTAGAGGGAAACACTATAGGAGAAAAAGTAGTCCTTTCAAGCAATCCTGGCTAAGCTCTCCTATGCCAATGAGCCAAGGAAGGAAAAAAATTGAAATGGAATGAATTTCCTGGTCCATCATCTCTGTGGCCTCTTCCTGGCATTAGAGTACTCAGCCACACGGAACACAGTCTGTCCCTTTCCACCTTCCCAGTCACACAGGCTTTGTCAACTCCTCTCATGAAATTCAACTGGCCTCTCTGGCAACAAAAACAGGAGCCATATTTTCCTTCAGTTCAATTTAGAATGAATTTATGAAATGCCTACTGTGTGAGAAGCAGCCTGGAGTATGGAACAGAGAGTTGGCCTCAGTGGCAGATTTAACAAGTCCTACTTTGACATACACTGGCTGTGTGATCCTGGGCAAGTAATTTCACTTCTTGTGGGCCCAGGCAGCTCTCAAATACAGGGAGACAGCAGGAGAGTTGCTAATCTGCATTGGTAGAAGTACTTTCCTCACTATTGTCTATACCAATAGCATCAGAGGCTTAGACTAGAAAATTGGCAAGGTGTTCTTGGGTTCTGGGTTACAAAGACAAACTGAGAAAAAGCCACTCTGTGAGATGTTCGCACAAATAAGCACTACTAGAAGCTGAGGAAGAAGGACAGGCTCTCTAGAGGAGGGATCATCTCACCAAAGTCTTGAAGGGAGCAAGGTGCAGAGGCTAGGTTTGCTGAAGAAGAAGTGGGTCAGTTAGACCTTGATGGGTGAGTAAGGAAGAGTTAAAGATAGCAACATATTAGAGTGAGTCAGGAGCTGAAATAATTTCCCAGATCAAGCCACATGGCATTCTGTCATTTGCCCCTGCTTGTGTGTGTGTGTGTGTGTGTGTGTGTGTGTGTGTGCGTGTGCATAGGCATGCATATGCATGTGTGTATGCATGTGTGTGTGCACATGTATGACTTGAGAGGCTATGAAAAAATGTCACAAACCCTAAAAATTGGTCTTGCTATTTTCCTTACACTGGCTTTTGAAAGAACTTTTATTAAAAGAAAATAGATGAAATTAGCAAGGTAGTAGGCACACAGGTAACAGCAGAAAGGCTTTTATATAGCAGTGGCAGAAGAAAAATAAGAACAGTGATGATGCTGGCAGGGATTGCCTGGGGGGAAGGGAGTACCTGGATATGCTTTGGGGTTCCCAGCTGGGAAAGGCACCCTGAACTGTGAAATTCAGGCCTCTGGTGGGAGGCTTTAGTTTGGAATGGACAGAAGGCCCCTTGTGCTACTTACCATCATTGAAGTGTTCTGGATAAGACAATGGGATGATGCCCTATTTCATTTAGATCTCTGAGTCTGGAGTCAAAAAGAGCTGAGTTCAAATCTGGCCTCAGACACTTGCTAGCTATGTGACCCTGGGCAAGTCACTTAACTTTGTTTGCCTGAGTTTCCTCATCTGTAAAGTCAGCTGGAGAAAAAATTTATTATTTCTATCATGATATTTAACATAGACCAAGATGAAAATTGATATACTCAGAATTCTAGAGCTCAAGAGGACCAGAAAGATTACCTGGTTCCCTCTCCCTCCTCCCATTTAATAAATGTGGAATATGGGGCTCAGAGAGGGAAATCCATGTCTAAGATCACACAGCTAACAGAGCTAAGAGAATCCAGCTAATTCGCCTTTGTGAACATTCTATTTTAACCAAATTAGTCTGTTTGCTCTTCCCCATACGTAACATTCCATTCCCTCACTCTGTACCAGGGTACAAACTGTCCTCTGTACCTGGGATACACTCTCTCTTCACTGCCCTCCCCCCACTGGATTTACTTTGTGTGTGTTTTATATCTAGTTACATGTGTTCATCTCATTTCCCTCAAGTAAAATATAAGCTCCTTGAGGGAAGGGACTATTTGGTGTTGGTCTTTCTCACAGAGTCTGGCATGTACAAGATACATAACAAAAGTCTATTGACTGAATGAAGGTAGGTTCTGCACTTGCTAATATTTTTAGCATTCTTATTACAACCATACAGAGGACCTTCGGAACTTTCACCCAAGAAGGATTCCTATAGACCCCACTTGAAGACCCATATGGGGAAAAGAATGTTTTCAAGACCCTCTTTGCTTATGAGTGATTTACAAACAGAGCCAAGATTCTAGAGGACAAAGGGGTAGGGAAAGATGGGAAAAGGTGGGCTTTGGGGTAGGACTGAGCTCAAGGAAGGAAAATTGGATTGGGAAAGGAAAGGAATTTGATCCTAGACAAGAAGTGCTGGTATGCCAGAGGTTAAAAGAGCAGAAGGAATATAGAGAAGAAGACCTCTTCAACGGGGAGCCCTAGGGAGCTTTGGCCCCTAAACCCTGGGTGCGACTTTTTAGGGTGCTTGGCACAGCACTGGGGGTTTTTCCTTTAGGACAGTGCTTGGCTTGCTAAATCACAGCTGAATCTTTAGTCTAGTGCCATTTACCATGTAAATGAGGTCCCGTTGACTTATTTACAAAAAGACAATCTTCGGAGTCTGAGTCTTAAATAATGAATCGCTCCAGAACAAGAGGTAAGACATAAGCTGGATTCTACAGCCACTTAGGAGCAAAGGGCTCCCTATATAATTGGTGAGATTCAATATCCCTTGCTTGAAAGTGTGATTTTTTTTTCAAAAGGGAGAAGACAATTTTCCCTTGAAGAGAAACAGTACTGGTAACTCAGAAAGAAACAGGAAGTTTGACAGCAAGAGTCAAGACATGGAGGTTCAGCCTTTAGGAATTCCCTTTTCAGTCCTAGGAAGAAAGGTCATCTAAACATGTGAGCACGATGTGTGAGTGGTCAAAGGACGTGAATAAGCAGTTTGAAAAAGCACTGCAAACTATTTATAACCACATGAAAGATTATTGCAAATTACTAGTAATAAGTGAAATACGAATCAAAACTACCCTGCAGTTTTGCCTCATCCTCAGCAAATTGGCAAAGAAGGCAAAAGATAGAAATACATGATGTTGGGGAGTCTGCAGCAAAATTGACACATCCATATACTCTTGCCACTGGAATTAGTTGCAGCCATTCCAGAAAGCAATTTGCAATTATGCTAAGAAAGCAACCAAAATGTCCATGCCTTTTAATCCAGTGACCCCACTTTGACAAGGTGACCACTGGTAGGCATACACCCCAAGAAGGGCAAAGGCAGAAAAAAATGTCCCTCGTATACCAAAATATCCATCCATAGTAACACTTTCTGTGGGAGCGAAGAAGTAGAAACAGTTGATGATACCCCTCAACTGAGAAGTGATATCATCGTCATCGTCATCATCGTTATAACTAGCATTTATTTTGACCTATAAGGTTCGCAAAGTGTGTTCAAGTCTCTCATTTGATCCTTACAATAAACTTGGGAGGTAAGAGCTATTATTATCCTCATTTTACAGATAAGGAATCTTGGGCAAACTGAGGTTGATTAATTTTCCCAGGCTCACATAGGCAGTATGTATGTGAGGTAGGATTTGAATATGGGTTTTCCTGACTCCAAGTCTTCTGCTCTATCCACTGTGTCATCTCGAGGCAGCCTCACATAAAAGTAGTGGAATGTACTGTTCCATAAAAATGAAGAATAATGAATTCAGAGAAACACAGATAGACTTATGAATGGACAGAGTGACAAACCAAACCAGGACCACTTTTTGGAAAAGGGCATCTCACAACGAATACTAATTGATGTTAAGAGGGTGAGGAAAGAGACAGACAATGAGAGTTCTGAACCACTCTCTCATCTGGTGTGGAGAGGAAAATGTCCAAAGTGGGGGAAGGGATAAATATACAGATACGTATATTGCCCTCTTGTGTGTCAAGGGAAGGAATACTAATGGGCTTTCCATCCTGATCAGCAGGAGTCCAACTCTAGCCTTCATGTCTTCTTGGCACCCAAAAGGGCAACCAATATACAGATAAAATAGACTAATAATTGAAGTAAAATCAAGGAAAGTAGGACATGATGGGTAGTCAGGCAGGGGTAAGGACTGCCTGGAGAAAAATACTGGGGTCAAATTAATATGAGGAAGAAGTCTTGACTTGGTTCATTGAAGAAGCAAAACCAGTTACCCACAGTGGCCCAACACCTGGCTATATTTGCATTCTGTTAACCAAAATCAAGACTCTATTTTTGTGTGCTTGTTTGCTTGTTTTATCTGGCATGCTTGGCCTTTTATTTTTTTGCCCTATGTTTTTGTTTAAATATTTAGATACCTGTACTCATTGCCATAAAATATATTTTAAAAAAAAATCAAAGCTTTGAAAAGTGGCCTGAGTGAGAGAGAAATATGGAAGTCACTCACATAATGTAGCAGATCATGTTTGTGTATGTGTATCTGTTTGTGTATCATGTTCTGATTTGTTATACGGATTCTTTCATTTATCTTAGTCTGACTACATAGCATGACTATAGTGAAAATATACTCAATAGGAAAGTATATGTAGAATCTATACAGAATTGTATGCAGTCGTGGGGAGGGAGGGAGGTAGTGGGGGGTGGGTGGGGAGGGATAAAATCGCAATTGTATGGCAGTGATTGTTAAACATTAAAAAAATAAAAAAATTAAAAAAAAAAGAAAAGAAAAGTGGCCTGAGTGAGACAGCAGAGTGCCAGAGACCAAATTTCAACCTCAGCAACAACAACAGGAGATAACAGATTTTTTTTAAAAATGAAGTCTCTAAATACATGGAATTGTGTAGTTTTTTTTTTAATTTCACTTTTAACATTCATTTTCACAGAATTTTTGGGCTCCAAATTTTCTCCCCCCTTGTCCCCTCCCCCCACCCCAAAACACTGAGCATTCTAATTGCCCCCATCTCCACTCCGCTCTCTTCTCCATCATTCCTCTCTGCCCTTGTCTCCATCCTCTCCTCTGTCCTGTTGGGCCAAATAACTTTCTATACCCCTTTACCTGTATTTCTTATTTCCTAGCGGCAAGAACAGTACTTGACAGTTATTCCTAAAACTTTGAGTTGCAACTTCTTTTCCTCACTCCTTCCCCTCCCCCTCCCTTTGGAAGGCAAGCAATTCAATATCGGCCAAATCTGTGTAGTTTTGCAAATGACTTCCATAATAGTCGTGTTATATAAGACTAACTATATTTCCCTCCATCCTATCCTGCTTCCAATTACTTCTATTCTCTCTTTTGATCCTGTCCCTCCCTGTGAGTGTCGACCTCAAATTGTACCCTCCTCCCCATGCCCTCCCTTCCATCGTCCCCCCCACCCTGTTTATCCCCTTGTCCCCCACCTTCCTGTATTGTAAGATAGGTTTTCATACCAAAATGAGTGTGCCTTTTATTCCTTCCTTTAGTGGAATGTGATGAGAGTAAGCTTCATGTTTTTCTCTCACCTCCCCTCTTTTTCCCCAAACTAAAAAAAAATCTTTTGCTTGCCTCTTTTATGAGAGATAATTTGCCCCATTCCATTTCTCCCTTTCTCCTCCCATATATTTCTCTCTCACTGCTTGATTTCATTTTTTTTAAAGATATGATCCCATCCTATTCAATTCACTCTGTGCACTCTGTCTCTATGAGTGTGTGCGTGTGCATGTGTGTGTGTGTAATCCCACCAAGTACCCAGGTACTGAATAGTTTCAAGAGTTACTAATATTGTCTTTCCATGTAGGGATGTAAACAGTTCAACTTTTATAAGTCCCTTATGACTTCTCTTTGCTGTTTACCTTTTCATGCTTCTCTTCATTCTTGTGCTTGGAAGTCAAATTTTCTTTTCAGCTCTGGTCTTTTCATCAAGAATGCTTGAAAGTCCTCTATTTCATTGAAAGACCATTTTTTCCCCTGAAGTATTATACTCAGTTTTGCTGGGTAGGTGATTCTTGGTTTTAGTCCTAATTCCTTTGACTTCTGGAATATCCTATTCCATGCCCTTCGATCCCTTAATGTAGAAGCTGCTAGATCTTGTGTTATCCTGATTGTATTTCCACAGTACTTGAATTGTTTCTTTCTAGCTGCTTGCAATATTTTCTCCTTGACCTGGGAATTCTGAAATTTGGCCACGATATTCCTAGGAGTTTCTCTTTTTGGATCTTTTTCAGGTGGTGATCGGTGGATTCTTTCAATATTTATTTTGCCTTCTGGTTCTAGAATCTCAGGGCAGTTTTCCTTGATAATTTCATGAAAGATGATATCTAGGCTCTTTTTTTGATCATGGCTTTCAGGTAGGCCCATAATTTTTAAATTGACTCTCCTGGATCTATTCTCCATGTCAGTTGTTTTTCCAATGAGATATTTCACATTCTCTTCCATGTTTTCATTCTTTTGGTTTTGTTTTGTGATTTCTTGGTTTCTCATCAAGTCATTAGCCTCCATCTGTTCCATTATAATTTTGAAAGAACTATTTTCTTCAGTGAGCTTTTGAATCTCCTTTTCCATTTGGCTAATTCTGCTTTTGAAAGCATTCTTCTCCTCATTGGCTTCTTGAACCTCCTTTGCCAATTGAGTAAGCCTATTTTTCAGGGTGTTATTTTCTTCAGCATTTTTTTGGGTCTCCTTTAGCAGGGTGCTGATTTGTTGTTCATACTTTGCTTGCAAGTCTTTTATTACTCTTCCCAGTTTTTCCTCCACCTCTCTATCATGATTTTGAAAATTGTTTGGGCTCTTTAAGACCTTTTCCCAGAACTGATCCCATTGAGTGGGCTGGGATGTAGAAGCACTGATTTCCGTGTCTTCCCCTGATGGTGAGCACCGCTCTTCCTCATCAGAAGGGAGGGGAGGAGAAACCTGCTCACCAAGAAAGTAACCCTCAATAGTCTTGGTTTTTTTCTCTTTTCTGGGCATTTTCCCAGCCAGTGACTTGAGCTCTGAATATTCTCCTCACACGCACCTCGCCTCCTGATCCTCCCAGCCCGCATTTGGGGTCTGAGAATCAAATGCTGCTTCCCAGCCTCAGTGCTTTGGATGGGGGCAGGGCTGCTATTCAGTGTGAGATTAAGTTCAGGTGCTCAGGTGGGGGCAGGGCCGCCTCACGGGCTCAGTTCCCTCAGGGGGTTTATGCGGAGACCTTCAACAATGGATCCAGGCTCCTGCCTGCTTGGGGAGCCCCGGTCTGCTCCCGCCTCCACTGTTGCCTTCCGAGGGGGCCTGAGTGTGGGGGCACCCCACTTCCCTCTTGACCCACCAAAGAGACCTTCTCACCGACCCCCGTCACCTGTGGGTGGAGAGACTTGTGTGGCCACAGGAGATCCCGTCCCTGAAGTCTGCTCTGATCTGTTCCTCTCGTTGCTGGGGCCGGTGCAGGGGTGGGCTGGGCTCCGCATCCACAGCGCGACGGACCTTTTGCAAGAGGTTTGCAGGTCACTCTGGAACAGAAATCTTATCCGCTCCACTATTATGTGGCTTCTCCTGCTCCCGAATTTATTGGCGGCTCTTTACTACAGATATTTCATGGGCTGTGGGTTCGGAGCTAGCATATTTGTGTGTTTCTACTCCACCATCTTGGCTCCACCCTCCTGTATAGTTTTTAATCTGCAATAGTAACATGGCTTTTCTAGCATCCCTGGATTCACAATTCACAATTATTGATTTGACCTGCAGTCTTCCAAGTGATCTACAAAATATATCACAGTACTCTATGTCAGTACAAGATGTTGGGGGTATAGGGAGTGTTATAGTCAGAAATCTCAATTAATCACAAGTGTTTCTGTGATATCCCAGATGGTCCCCCTCATATTCCTTCCCTGATACTCTCTCTTCAGACTTGTAAGTGAAAGACAGGGCAGTGATTTATACAAAGAAATCCCCATGGTTAAAAAAGGCCCATGAGGCTCCCTCTTCTCCATCTCCCAAAAGGAAGGATGAAAAAAATCAACAATTATATAATCATATAAAAATTCACCCAAGAGGTTGGCAGAATTATTCTTGGGCACATCCCTCTGGGTGCTGGCTATTAGGCTCAATAAGATATTGGAGACTATTGGAAGTTCTGGCTTCTAGAGTTTCATGGTTGGTAAAAATTGACAGCTCACATAGCATCTACTGTAACTATTTTCCATGAGGGATGCAAAATACTCTATTACTATTCATAAAGCGGGTTATATAGGCAAGGCAGAAAATCATTCTTGTGTGAAGTTTTCATTCTAATGAAAATTCATTCACTAGATCTTGTTAGCAGTAGGCTCTTCCCCAGGAAGCATATTCTGTCCCAAAGGGGTCATTATACATATCCTATGGTCTCAGGTTGGAAACTTTAGGTCCAGGTCCCTGTATATACCATAGAACAAACCAGTTCAACAGTACATCAATAGGCATAGCACAGTGTAATCACAGTAACTGGTCATGTGACCAGTTGTCCAAACACTGATTTTCCTTGGCTGATATCAGTGAGTCTCAGATGAGGTGTTCACAGAGAAAATAAAGCACCTAAGAATGTCAGAACTAGACGGGGCCTTAAAGACCATCTAGTCCAAACCTTTCATTTTATGGAAGGGGCTCAGAGAGTGTTGATGACTTGCCCAAGGTCACATGGTGAAGTTAGAGGCAGAGCCTGCAACTGGAATCCAATTTGTAGTCAAGGATGCTTTGATTGTTTATGTCAATTGTTGGTCTTATTGATTCTAAGTCAATTTTGAAAAAAATCCTGGACTATGATGAAATGTTAATTAGTCTGATCTGATCAAATCTACTTCAAAATATATTTTTTCTCCTCTATAGCCATAAAATTGGAATTTCAGACTATCAGACTGAGCTACAGTATCCAGGACCATTACTGAAGTCAGATGTTATTAAAAAAAAAAAAAACAACAACTTGTGACATTTACTTGCAAATCACAAAGTAAATTAGCTTGGGAAAAAATGTGAATTCCTACAGTGAGTCCTTTGCATAATCAATGCCTCTATGGAAACAGTGGTGAAAACTACCATTTAAGGTGTTTCATTACCCTGGAAACCAAGTAAGTGCCAACGACCCTGACTTCTAAAACACCAGTAGAGGAACCATTTAACAAACATATACCTGCATAATGTTAAACTGAAAATATCATGGAAATAACCAATGCAATCTCTCTTCTCTTCTTCCTCCATCTCCCCCTAACCCTCCTCTTCCTTTCTCTATGTGCTTTTTCATTGTCTATGGCAAGTCCACTCCCCTGCTGTCTCCTGTGGGGAATACAAGATGAAGACGTGGCACTGTCTGTATGCTCAGAGACTCACAGGCTTGTTGAGAAAGAAGACAACTGTCCGAAACAAGCAGAAGACATTTCAAGGCAATGCAAGCTCTGTTGGAAGCTAGGGTAAGAAGAAGACTGATGTGAACAGATGTGCTTATGATTGATGGTGAATCCTCTCAGACTCTGTGAAGTGGCTCCCAGTCTATGTTCCTTCACTTCTGTGGCTCCCACCTCCCAGTCAACCCCAGCACTATCCAAACACAAAGAAGTGGAATTGCTCTTCTTTTTGAGAGGGGGTTGGTCTAATAATTTCTTTCATCTGAACAGAATGGAAAAATTGAAAAATGCTGTTGTCAAACTATTACAAATACTTGATCCCATTGAGGAAGAAGGAAACATAACATAGTCCTATAATATGACAGCAAGGATCTTCACCATCCTGGTTGTCTGCCTCTAACTTATCAATGCCCTTACTAAAATGATGTGCTCACAATTGAACACAGTACTTCAGGAGTGTTCTGGCCATGGTGGTTTCTCTCCTTCGGGACCTTTTACTCCTTTTAATGTAAACTAATATTGCATTAGATTTTTTGCTTTGTATACTATACTATTGCCTCAATGACTTTGACATCTACTAAAATGCCCAGACTTGTTTCACAAGGAATGTTCTCTAGCCACATCTCCCTTATCCAATACATGTAAAATTGATGTTTTAACCCTTTATAGGACTTTATATTTACCCCTATTTATCTTCAATAAATGTGATCTATATATTTGGGATCTCTTGCAAAAATTAAAAAGATCCTTACATGTAGGAATGGTTAAATACTCTTTACTCATACCTTCACCAGCAACAATAGGGAATTGATCAATGAGGGCCCAGTCCTCAGAGCATGAATAATATTCCCTGCCCTGTTTCAATCCATCACTGGGATTTTGCAAGGCAGGTTCTGGCCATGAGTGTCATGGCAAGGCTGGTATCAAGGCAAAGAAGAGTGTTCCAATTGGCTGAGGACCTATAATTTAGTGTATATAAAAGGTCTGTAGGCAATCCTTGGCAGCTTTCTGGGGAAAAAGAATTGCAATGATCCTCTGGGTGGATGGAGGGGGCATAGTGCTCTGGCAACGGCTGCTTTATCTCCACACAAGGAGATAAGGACAACCAGTTGTCCTTAAGCTCATGACACCTGTTTCTCTTGTGTTTATTTTCCTTACCCTAGGTGAGATGGTATAGACTGGAAATGGAATAGACTGGATTAAGACCTTATGAATTTCAAGAAGTCAAAAGGGCAATCAGATATTGTCTCAGAAATCTAAGTCTGCAGCAGAGATGACCAGAGATGATGCAGACTAGCAGGGGATTGATCCATTATAGCCAGACCTCTCATTCTGCAAGAAGCTAGCTCAGCTGAGCAAAGGAGTAATTCACCCATTGGAGATGCCACTCTCAGAAGTTAAATTGAAGGGAGAAAAAGACTTCCAGGGTTACCAAGAGTCTTGAAGTATCCCTTAGCCCCATATGTTCCTCAGTGCCTTTGACTTTCAAGTTTGAGTTCACTCTCCCCAGAGAGTTTGTGTGTGTGTGTGTGTGTGTGTGTGTGTGCGCGTGCGTGCACACGTGCACATGCAGGAGGAAGAATGTGCCCCTGAGATGATGGATGAGGGGAGAAATTTTATACATCAAGTTTTAAAACTGGATGCCACTTTCCCCAAGAGACAGTGCACTTCGTTTTGGGGTATTGTTTTATAACTACTGTCCTTGCTATACTTCCTCAGTAAATAACTCTTTGTAAAAGCTAATTAATATTAAGCGATTAATCAATAATAGGGTGGACTCACAGGATAGGAGATCATAAGCAGTACTATTAGAAACCTCCACCTCTTTTGTTGTTGTTCAATAGTTTTCTGTTGTGTTCAATACTTCATAACCCTATTTAGGATTTTCTCAGAGTGGTTTACCATTTCCTTCTCCAGCTCATTTTACAAATGAGGAAACTGAGGCAAATAGGGTTAAGTGACTTGCCCAGGTTCACACAGCTAGTAAGTATCCGAGGTTGGATTTGAACTAAGGAAGATGAATTTTCCTGACTCCAGGCCCAATGCTCTATCCACTGCAGTGCCATCTAGCTAACCTTCCAGGAAGACTTGGGTTCAAACACTACCTCTGACATTAGCTGTATGATCCTGGACAAGTTACTTTATCTTGCTGAGACTCAATTTTGTTATCTGTAAAATGGAAAAGGAGGTTGGACTAGATGACTTTAATGTTTCTTCCAGCGCTAAATGTAAGAGCCTTTGTTCATACCCAGTAAATACAACTAAGTAAATGAAAAAAGAGACAAAAAGTGAATACTAAGTATAATTACTAAGCTTGGTCATTCGCATTGAAGAAGTATTGGGATAATGTAATTCCCACTCCTTTTTTGCACACGTGGTAGACTATGGGTATGGAATACTGTACATGGTTTCAGATATAGTTAATATAGTGTTGGTCGGGTTTGCTGAACTGCTTTTTAATTTTTCTTCTTTCTTTTAAAATTTTTGTTACAGTGACTGGCTTCCAGAGTAAGGGAAGGAGGATGGGTATATTTAGAAATGAATATACATGAAATGTAAAAAATTAAAGATATAAAAAATCTAAAAGAAAAGCTAAATATTAATAATTACTCCTTGCTTTGCTTATCATTTTACAGTTTTCAAGGCATTTTCACATATGTTGTCATATTTTATCCTCACAAGAACCCTGTGGCATAGGCAGGACAGTAATTATCATTCACATTTTCCAGATGAGAAAAGGGAGACTCAGAGAGATTAAGTTTTCTGCTCCAGGTCACATAGCTTGGAAGAGATCAAACTGAGACTAAAACTCCTAGTCAATCAATCAATATTTATTAAGCACTGACTATACAAAAAGAGGGAAAGACAGTTCCTACCCTTAAGGAACTTACAATCTAATAAGGGAGATAACATGCAAATACACACATACAAACACACACATATATCTATCTATCTTTAACAAACTATATGCAGGATAAATGAGAAATAATTAGCAGAGAGAAAGCACTGGAATGAAGAGGGGTTGGGGAAGGTTTCCTGTAGAAGGTGGCATTTTAATTGGGACTTAAAGGAAGTCAGGAAAATCAGTAGTTGGAGTAGAGGAGGGGTGGCATTCCAGGCATGGGGGATAGTCAGAGGGAACGCCCAGAGCTGAGAGATGGAGGGGCTTGTTTGGGAACAGCCAGGAGGCTAGTGTCATTGGATCAAAGAGTATGTGTTGGAGAGCAAGGTTTAAGAAGACTAGGGGCAGGGAAGATTAGGAAGGGCTTTGAATCAAACAGAGCATTTTGTGATGAAAACCTGCACTAGAGTGGCAGAGTCAATGCAAAGAAGAGGGAGTATTTGAGAGACATTGCTAAGGTTAAATTGTTAGGGCTCTCAGTTGTTCAATAAAACACTTTAGATTAAGTTTGAAATAAATGTCTTTGGATTCATTGGAGTAACAATGATAGAAAAAACATTTGCATTGGATGAGAGAACTTAATCACACCCCTGTAGGCTGTCTGCAAAATAGTGGCAGAGAAGATTCAGACAACCTCTCCCCACCCCCAAGGTGGCGAGTGAGGAGTCAGGGAGCCTTAGGGCTTGGCCTCCTTCCCTCCCCAAAAGGGAATCATGTGAACTTTGGAGCTGCAAAGGACCTTACAAACTGTGATTTATAAATCCATCTTGTTAGAGGGTTTAATTTATGGCTTGTTCAATTTATTTTTCTGATATTGGGTTATTTAAATAATCTATTTCTTCTGTCAATTGTATATTTTATAGTTTTGTTAAGTATTCATTCATTACATCTGAGTTATCAATGTTATTAGCATATAATTGAGAAAATAATTTCTAATAATTTTCTTTATTTCATTTTTAATTGCTATGAATTTTCTTTTTTTATGTTTGCTATAAACAATTTAGTCTACCCTCCTCCCTTTCTTTTTAGCCCAAATAGCTGATGGTTTGTCAGTTTTATTAGGTTTTTTCCCATAAGTCAGCTGCTCTGAGTTTTAATTATCAATTCAGGGATGGGGGGGGGGGGTCAGGTATGTGTGTTTTTTTGTCTTGTTTTGCTTTTATTTTATTACCCTCTTATTTGGTTTTTGGAATTTTTACTTCAGTGCTTAGTTGAGTTTTTTTTACATTTACTACTTTTCTAATTTTTTTAGTTGCATTTCCATTTCATTGATCTGTTCATTCTCTCTTTTACTGAAAGCATTTAGAGATCTAAATTTTTGCTCTTAGTCATTATGCTAGTTGTATCTCATAAGTTTTGGTATATTGTCTCATTGTTGTCATTTTCTATTTTGAAATTTTCTGTTGATTCTTGGATTTATTTGTAGACCTGCCATTTCTTTAGGATTTTTAGCCTCCACTTAAATTCTTTCTACAAAGGCCTTTATTGAATATAACTTTTATTGCATTGTGAATAAAAGGTATATTTAATATTTCTGCTTTTATGTGTCTGTAAGGTTTTTATGCCCCATAATACATGGTACATTTTTGTAAAGGTACTAAGCATGATTGAGAAATATGTAAACTCCTTTCTGTTCCTATTCAGTAATCACTATATATCTATTATCCCTAATTTTTCTAAAGTTCTATTAAAGTCTTTAACTTCCATCTTCTTGTTTTTTATTAGATTTATCTAGGTCTGAAAAGGGTACAGTGAGGTCCCCTCATATCATAGGGTTTTTTTTACTACTTATTTCTTCCTGTAATTCAGTTAAATTTTTCTTTAGGTATTAAGAAATATTATATAATTATTATATTGTTTGATGCATTAATATGATATTAATTCACTATCTATGGCGCATTTAAGCTTAATGTAGTTTTCTTCATTATCTCCTTGTCATGTCTATTTTTATTGTAACCTTGTCTGAAACCATGACTGTTACCTCTGTTTTTCTGAGTTCACCTGAACCACAATAGACTGTTCTCCAACCCCTCATTTAAACTTTCTGTAAATCTTTATGGTTCAAATGCATTCCTTGTAAACAACATATTGTTGAGTAAAATGAGGCAATATATGTAATATGTTCTATAAATGCTAGCTGTTAGATATTATTATATGGGTTCTATTTTCTAATCTATCCTGCTATCTATCCTCTTCTATTTTATAGACTAATTTATCCCATTCCTACGTGTAGTTATGACTGTTAATTGTGTATTACCTTTAATTCCTCTTTTCTTAAAATTGTTCCTTTTTCCCACTCTTCTCTCTTTTTTTTACAAAGAGAAAGAAGGTGGTGAAAGAGGAGTTTGCCTAACACTTGTGATCTGTAATTGAATCAGTGTTTCTATTCAGTTGTCCCTCTTTTCATCTCCTTGCTCTGCCCTTGATCATGTGTGTATTCCCTCTTTCATTTCTTTTCATCTCCCTTCGCACTCCTCCCTTTAGAGATGTCATTTGTTTTGTCCAAGTCTGTTCCCTCAGTTTCCTGCTGTCCTTCTAAAACCCTACTTTTCTTTCTCCCTGTCCTTGCCTATTTCCCTATTGAGTTAGGTCATTTCTACACCATACTCTGTGTGCGATCTACCTTCCTTTGTCTGGTTCAGCTGAATAGTAGGTTCACAAGATGTGAAGGATAGAATAATAGAGAAAAGGTTTGGGATTGCTGTTGTGGTGAGTGGGATAGGGATCAATAATGGAGGACTTTTAGGATGGCCTTTTTGTAATGCAGGTCTAGTTGAGGTCAACTAGCATAAATCTGTAACACACCCAGTCAGCATGGTTTGGTGATTTTCTCTCATCTTCAATTTCATTCTCTCTACTGTCTCTTTCATTGCTGTTTGCAATCATGCCCTAGGTTTCCCCCTTCCTCACTAGATCTTACTGTGTTGGTGAGCCATCATTTTATATCTTCCCTCTCCTCAGCTAAATTACCTGAAAAAGCCATCTGCAACTGAGAACATTACTTCCGCTCTTCTCAGTCACTTCTCAGCACTTTGCAGTCTGGTTTCCAATCTCATCATTCAACTGAAACTTCTCCCTTCAAAATTACCAACAATATTAAATTTTTTTCTTTGATTCTGAGTGTAACAAACATAAAATAAGTATACCTATATACAATGTAGTCATTCCGTCTATAAATATTATATGCCAAACACTGTATAAAATGCTGGGGATTCAAAAAGAGTCAAAAGACAGTCCTTGTCCTCAGGGAACTCACAGTCTAATGGGGGAGACAACTACCAAAGAAATACGTATAAAAAAGCTATAAACAGGATAATTGAGAAATAATTAAAAGAGGAAAGTCACCAGAATTAAGAGAGTCTGGGAAAAGTTTCCTATAGAGGACAGGATTTTAGTTGAGACTCAAAGGAAGTCAGGAAAGTCAGTAGGCAGAAATGAGGAAAGAGAATAGGCAAGTGCCAGGCATTGTGCCTTTAATTTTTACAAATATCTCACTGATTCTCACAACAACCCTCTAAGTTAGGAACTATTATTATCCCCATTCTACAGTTGAGGAAACTGAGGAAGACAGAGGTTAAGTGACTTGCCCAGGGTCACATAACTAGTAAATATATGAGGCCAGATCTGAACTCATATCTTCCTGATTTCAGGCCCAGCACTCTGTCCACTACACCAGAGTATTCCAGGCACCGAAGACAGCCAGAAAAAAAAATTCCTGGAGCTGTGGGATACAGTGCCATGTTCATGAAATCACCAGGATGCCAGTGTCACTGGATCAGAATATATGGTGGGGAGTAAGATAAAAGAAGACTGGAAAGGGTCTAGGTTATGAAGGGCATTAAATGCCAAGCAAAGGATTTTGTATTTGATCTAAGAGGCAATAGGGAGACATTGGAGTTTATTAAGTAGAGATATGACATGATCAGAGCTGTGCTTTAAGAAAAATCACTTTGGTAGCTGAGTAGAGGATAGGTAGGAGTGGAGAGAGACTTAAGGCAGGCCAACCCACCAGCAGCTATTGCAATAGTCCAAGCATGAAGGTGATGATGCCTGTAGCAGTGGGGTGGCAGTGTTAGAGGGGAGAAGGTAGGATATTGGAGAGATGTTGCAAAGGTTTGATAGGCCTCCATAACTGATTGGATATGGCAGGTGAGAGACAGTAAGGAGTCGAGATTAACTCCTAAGTTGTGAGCCTCAGATCCTGGGAGGACAGTTTTGCTCACTATAGTAGGTGGGAAGTTGAGAGGGAATGTTAGGAGGAAAGATTATGAGTTCAGTTTTAGCCATGTTGAGTTTAAGATATCTATTGATGTCTAGTTCAAGATATCTGAAAGGCAATTGGACATGGCAGACTGGAGGTCAGCAGAGAGGTTAAGGCAGGATAGGTAGATGTGAGAATCATCAACACAGAGATGTTAATTGGATGCATGAGAATTGATGAGATCACCATAAAGTAACATAGAGGAAGAAGAGAAAAGGGGCCCAGGACAGAGCTCTGAGGGCCACCTACAGTTAGAGGGTATGATCCAGAGGAAGATCCAGGAAAGGAGACTGGGGAGCAGTAGGAGGAGAACCAGGAAAGAGCAAAGTTCCAGAAACCTGAAAAATGAGAGTATCAAGAAAATGGTGACAACAATGTCAAAAGCTGCAGAGGTTTATGGGAATGAGGACTGAGAAAAGGCCATTGATTTTGGCAGTCAGGAGATCACTGGCAACTTGCAGTTTCAGTGGAATGACGAGGTCAGAAGGTGGATTGTAAAGGAGTGAGAGGAGAGAAAATGGAGGCACCTATTGTAGATGGTCTTTTCAAGGTATATCAAAAGGGCAGAAGAGATATTGGATGATAGCAGGGACAGAAGGATCAAGTGAGATGGGGGAGAATAAGCATGTTTGTAGGCAATAGGGAAGGGGCCAGTAGATATGGAGAGATTGAAGATAAGTTTCAGAATAGAGATAACAGAAGAAGAAATCTGTTGGAGGCAATGGGATGAAATGGGATTGCTTGTGCAGGAAGAGAGGTTAGCCTGGGTGAGGAATAAGCCCACCTCTTCATGTGAGACCAGGGTGAAGGAGGAGATAGTAGTAGAAGGCTTTTTTAAGTAAGGAAGAAGGGAGAAGAGGACACTAAAGGCAAATAGTGTCAATTATTTCTGTAAAATATGAGGCAAGGTTCTCAGCTGAAAGGGTGCAGGTCAGTGGAGCCATGAGAGGCTTGAAGAGGGGTGAAAAGGTCTGGAAGAGCTGCTGTGGAGAGTGAGATAGTGAGTTGATAAGGGAGATGTAGTAGGATTGCCTAGCAGTAGTGAGGGACCAAAAGAGGGTGTATAATACATATATTTGTAGTGGACCCAAGCAGAACATTTGGGTGATTATTTTTTCACTTTCATTCAGCAGCATGAGTGTAGGAGCAAAGGTAGCAGATGTTGAAAGTGATCCAAGACTGAGACTTGGCAGGGTACACTTGTCAAAATGATAAGGGGGCTAGAAACTCAAAAGAAGGGGATGATGTAGAGCTGAACTGTTCACCAAAAGATCAGAATGGGAAAATGAGGAAAGAGTGGCTAGTTTAGGGGAGATGGCCTCAGAGAGAACTGAGGGGTTGAAGGATTGAGGGTCACAGAGTGAACAGAGTAGGGTTTGGTAAAGGAAGGAAGAGAGAGAGACGTGGAAAATCAAATAGATGGCAAGATCAAACATATGACTGTCCTTGTGTAGGTGGGATGGAGGAGAAGGTCATGGGAAGTGAACAGGCTGAGGAACTGAGTGGTTAAGGTGTTTGAGGGAGAGTCTATGTATTCCAAAATCCCTAAGTATAAGGATAGGAGTTGGGTAAAAGAGAAAAAAATGTGAGCCAGGTACCAAAAACTGAGGAAGGAAGGGGAGTGATTTAGAAATCTGTAGACAATTGTTACCTTAATTTTCTTTGGGTAATAGATATGAATTGCATGAACCTCAAAGGACAAGTTATTGAGTAACGGAGGGAGACAGAGAACCAGGAAGTGGCAATGAGGAGCAAGGAGTATTCCAACTCTCCTGCCTCAAACCAGTGAGCTGAGGGGAGTGAATGAAGGTGCAGCCCAGTACTAAAAAGGATGGGCAGGGAGGATGTGTCATCATACCCTAGGCTACTAGGTTCATTTGTTTTCATATATTTTATACCTAAACTGCTGTACTTATCAGCCTCTATTTTTTTAACCAGTACCAAAGTGTTTTGATGATTACAGCTTTTTAAAATATAGTTTGATATGAGTACTATGAAGTCTCCTTCCATTTTTTCACTATTTCCTTTGACCAAGTCTTCATTCTGATGAATTTTGTATTACATTTCTAGCTCTATGAAATAATCCTTTAGTGGTTCGATTGGTATGGCATTGAACGAGTAAATTGGCTTAGGTTGGATTACTATTTTTAATATATTGACTGGACCTACCCACAATAAATTATTATTTCTCCACTTATTTAGATATGTCTTCTTTCTTTAAAAAGTCATATAATTCTTATGTGTGTGTAAGTAGATAGACTCTTAAATATTTTATACATTCTGGACTTATTTTTAATGGGGTTTTTTTTCCATCTTTTCCTGTGGGGTGCTGTTGGTAATATACAGAAATGCTGATGATTTGTATGGATTTGTTTTGTATCCTACAACTTTGCTGAAGGTATTGCTTCAATTTTTTCAGTTGGCTCTCTGAGAGTCTTTATATAAAACATATTGTTATATCATTTGCCAAAGTGATAATTTTGTTTCTTATTTGCCTATGCATATTTCCTCAATTTATTTTCTTGTCTTATTGCAATAGCCAGCATTTCTCACACTATATGAAATAATAGTGATAATGCACATCTTAGCTTCACTCTGATTTATAATTGGAAGGCTTCAGGATTTATCCATATTATATGCTGACTCTTTGGTCTTAGTAGATATTATTTATAATATTAAGAAAAGGTCATTTATTCCTTTATTCCTATGGTTTAGTGGTTTTAAAAACAAAAATCGGAGATTAATTTTGTTAAATATTTTTCTGCATCTATATATTGATTATATGACTTTTAGTATGCTTGTTATTAATACATGTACTATGTTTGTAATTTTCCAAATAATGAGTAAACCTTGCATTATTTGTATAAACCCAGTTTAATCATAGTATAAAATCTTTTTCACATGTTGCTGTAGTCTCTCTGTCTGCTAATGCCATCTTTATTGGCCTACTTGCTATTCCTACCCAGAATGGTCTTCCTCCCAATCTCCAAGTCTTAGAGCCCCCAGCTTCCTTTATGATTCCGCTCAAGAACCACCTTCTCCAGACCTTTCTTAGTCTCTCCCAGTTTTATTTAAAATTTGTGCATCATATTCATTTGGTCTACTGGATTTTACTTTTCTTTCTCTATTTTGTCTCTCCTTGTTTTAGACATCAAGATCATATTTGCTTCGTGGGAAAAATTTGGTGGGATTCCCTTTGTTTATGCAAACAATTTATGTAATTCATTGATCTTTTAATTATGAAACCTAAAGGCTTTTTCTTAATTTTCATCCTTATTGATCTATAGGCAGCATTTGAATCTGTTGACTACCATTTCCTCATATATAATCTCTCCTTTCTGGGATTTTTTCCCCTCTACTCTCTCTTGACTCTTCTCCTATTTGTCTGGCCACTCCTTAGTATATTTTGTCGGATCTTCACCCATGTTATGCCCACTAATGTAGGTGCTGCCCAAAGCTCTGTACTAGAACGTCTTCTATTTTTTATCTATCATCTCTATGCAATTGATCCCCAGATCTATTTATCTAACCCTCTCTTCAGAACTCCAGTCTCTCATTAGGTAGTGTCAGTTGGACATTTTCAATGGAATATCCTGAAGACATCCCAACTCAACATATCCAAGACAGAATTCACCTATCCTCCTAAACCCTCACCTCTTCCAAACTTCCCTATTTTTGTTAATGGCATCATCATCTTCCCAATTATCCAGGCCCACAATTTTGGCATCATCCTCAATTCCTCAGTCTTACTCCACAAATCCAACCTGTTGCCAAATTTTGCATCTTTTCTTCACATCTCTCATGTGTATTTCTTTCTCTCCATTCACATAGCTACAACCCTATTTCAGGTCCCCATTACATCTCACCTGAACTTTAAAAATACCCTTCTAATGGTCTCTTACCTCAAGTCTCTCCCCATTCTAAATCATACTCTACTCAGCTGTCAAATTGATTTTCCTAAAGTATATATCTGACCATTTCATTTGACCTTATCTGATAAATTTTACTGATTCCCTATTAAGTTCAAAATCAGTATAAAATCTTTTTTTGGCATTCAAAGTTTTTCACATCTTGGACCGTTTCTAATTTTATAGTCTTATTACAAGCTATTCTTTCGGTCTCTTCTGTGGTCCATCTTTATTGGCCTACTTGCTTTTCTTACCCAGAATGCTCCTCCTCCCAATCTCTAAGTCTTAGAACTCCCAGTTTCCTTTATGATTCAGCTCAAGAATCACCTCCTCCAGACCTTTATTAGTCTCTCCCAGCTACTAGTGCCATTCCCCCTAAGGTTTCTTTCCGTGTCTTTATCTTATATATTTTGATTTACATGTGCTATATCCCCTATTAGAATGCAAGTTCCCTAAGGTCAGGGGCTGTTTTTGCTTTTGCATTTTTTCTCCAGAACATAGGACAATGCCCGTACAGAGGAGTACTCAATAAATGTTGGACAAATGGATGAAATATACCATGGTTATCACATTTTCAACTGTTTGCTTGACATCTCTATTTGCATGTCTCTCTCCTCTGATTAATCTGACTTGGGGAGCTTTGACTGTACATTGCCAGAGGCAAGATGCCAGGGATTAAGTGGGTTTGGGAGTTATTTTAATTCATGACCTTTAACAGAAATAAAATATGATTTTTTTTCCAGGGAGTGTCAGAAAGAGGAAAACACTGAACTTTTAAAATCCACTTAGTGATATTTCATAGCATATATAAGGCAAACTCTAGCAGAAAAGCCTATTCTCCAAGTTCTATGTGTTTACTTAAATAGGACTTATGGCCTAAGAGTACTGTCTTATTTAATTTTTCCTATTCAGATATTTCCAGAAGAGACCTCTGTAAGTCTCTCACATAGGGAAATAGCATTCATACAACAGGTCTTTATGAAATAGCTACTATGTGCCAGGTGCCACAGTCCCCACCCTCAAAGAACTTACATTGTGGAGGGAAGGGGAGGTAGAACTGAGAAAAGTTATGTGCTCTGGCCAAGGTTCCATATACAGCAAGTAGAGGAAGTGGAACTAGGGTCCTACCAGCCCTGGATGCGCTGTTAACTGAGGCATGACTGAGATCGGAAAGGTAAACTGGGCATTTACTGCCTCAGATCAGGCTCATCCTCCTTTTCTGTATCATCTCAATTTCTAGAAAGGTTCTGTGGCATTGAATTAACATCGCTCACACTTCTGTAGTATTTTACAATCCAAGGGCCTCATATACATGATTTCATTCCTTCCTTCCAACAGCCCTATGACAGAAGGAGGGAATTATACCAACTCCCATTATACACAGCTCTTCAAGCTTTCCCTTTCTTTACAATGACCTTGTGAAGTAGGCAATACTAATGCTATTAGCCCTCCATTCCAAACATGGGGAAAGGAAGGTACAAAGAAGTCAAGGGACTTTTCAGGGTGAAACAGATAGTAAATGGCAGATGTGGGACATAAACCTTGACCTTCTGAAGCCTTCCAAGATGATGCTGGATGCCTACTTGTCAGGGATGCCGCAGAGGGCATTAGACTAGGTGACAGCCTCAGAGGAGGTTCCTTGCAGTTCCAGATCAGTGATTCCATGAGATCCCTTCACAACACCATGAGAGTATGACTGCAATTACAGGTGTTACAGACTGAAAAATGTACATCCTGAGAACTTCAGGCCCTGGGCTGGAATGTTGATTTTGCTTCTTATTAACTGTTGGACCATGGACAAGTCCCTTTCTTTCTCTGCAAGATGAGAGGATTGGAATTGATAGTTGTCTCATTTTGTTATTTGTATCTCCAGCATCTAACACAATGCTTAGCACATAAAAGGTGCTTAATAAATGCTTGTTGATTGGTTGATCTGAAGGGCACTCTGGCTCTAAATCCTAGGAAAATCTGAAAGGGATTCTTTAATATTAATAATCCCTTGCATTGGCAAACCACCCTCAAATTTCCTTCACTTAGAATATTTCATCTGAGCCTCATAAGAGCTAAACAACTGCTTGTCAATTCCTGAGGTAGGTAGGGTGGGCATTATTATCCCCATTATACAGATGTAAAAGTCAAAGCACAGATTGAGTAAGAGACTTGGCCAAGGTCCTACAACTAGAAAGCAGTAGAATTGGGGCTAGAACCCCAGCCTTAATACTCTTTCCAAAAGGTCAAGGGTTACTGTCATCTTACTCTGAATTTAGTGAACTCAGTTACTCAGTAATTGATTCCCCAATCAAATATGTATGTATATATCTATCTATATCTATATCTATATCTATCTATCTATATCTATATCTATCTATCTATCTATCTATCTATCTATCTATCTATCTATCTATCTATCTATCTATCTATCTATATATATATATATATATATATATATATATATATATATATATATATATATATATATATATATATATATATATATATATATATACAGAGAGAGAGAAAGAGAGAGTGATTATGTGTAATTATCATGCTTTCAAGAGGCAATGGTACCTTCCAACTTCCTGGGCAGTTTCCAACAGGTTTAGAGACAATGAGAATCCATTAGAGCTAATGGCCTCCATGCTTCTTTCTTCTCTAAGCAGAGATAAAGAGACAGAGACTGTGATTCAGTTATCAGTTGTTCAGACAGTGTTCCAAATTCTGTATTCAGATTCCCTCTGACATTAAGACTATGAGAGGGAGTAAGAGAGAGAAGGAAGAGAGAGTTTCAGTTACTTAATGAGTCATCCAGATGTTTCTAGGAGAAATGCTTTTGAATGAAAGGCCAATGAGCAACATTCAAAAAAGCTTCTTTCCCTTCTCTGAAAGAAACTCCCCCATGCTACCATCTTTGACAATCACGTGAAGAATTGGCCTGTCTCCATAAAAACCAGGGAAGCAAAAGCAAAGGCTGGGAGAGTCATGATCTTATTATGTTAGCAGCCATTTCAGAATTCAAAAGGAAGGCAAATGATGAACCTCGTACATTCCACTCCATGCTTCAAATGCCCATAGCCATTTCCAGAGGAAGCAGCTGGCAAAGGTGTAAAAGGGGGGCATCTATGACAGATCAACAGGCCACACTTCTACCTAGCCCCATTTCCTCAATGGGCAAAAGACTATGGGCTTAGCCCATGAATCAGGTTTCTTAATCTCTTGTGTGTGTCATGGGTCCCTGGGCCCATGTAGTGAAGCCTTTGGACCCCTTTCTCAGAATTGTGTTTTCAAATGCTTAAAATAAAATATTTGGAATTACTAAGGAAACCAATTACATTTAAATAAAGATTTTATTTTTTCCATCCAAGTTCATGGACCCTCTGAAATTTATCCGTGAACCCCAGGTTAAGAATCTTGATCAAGATGACAGCAAGGTGGCTGTCAAGATCTAAGGACTAAATCAAGAAAAGAACAAGAGACACAATTCAGAAAGGTCATTGGATCTTAGATTGTCAGAACTGAAAGTGATCTTAACACCCCCATTCTATGGAGAAGAAAACTGAGGACCAGGGAGGTTAAGTAGTTTGTCCAGGGTCAATAACAAGAATATGAATCTTTGGAAAGTTCTCCAGATGTAACAGCTGCAGTTTGGTTCGGTGAACATACCCTGAGCAAGCAGCCTGATGTGCTTCCTTAGAGGCCACTGAGGAGCCTTCTCCCCAAAGTGGAATCAATGGTAATCCTTCTTCTAAAGTTCCTCCAAATCTGGGAGTCCCCCAAAATTAGCATAAGGCTGTTGTCTTGAGACTTGATTCTCTGAGACAACCTGATGCACCATTGAGATAGGGTCAGGGTTTCAAGGATACTATGAAGAGATAGTTTAACTGGGGAAGTGGAGAGAAGACTAGACCTGGAGTCAGGAAGACCTGAATTCATATCCAGCCTCTGTCTGCCTCAGTTCCCTCATCTGTAAAAGTGGGGTAACAATAGCACCTACATCCCAGGTTATTGTGAGGATCAAATGAGATAATGTTTGTCAATGTCAGCTGAGAGAAAGAAATTCCTGACTTATGCCTGTAATTCCTAATGACTTTTTCTCTTTAAATCTCCAATTGCTTTGAAATACACATGCCCTGCCACTCATCACCCCAATCCAAGCTTTTCTTGGTCATTTATATCTTAGAAAACAAAGGAGGGGAGAGAAGGGTTGGGATAGTTTGAGAGGAAGAAAGCAAGTATATTGAGTCCATAGGGTGTGGGGAGTTCCCCTGAGACAGTGAGAGAACAAGGTGGGATGGGGGAGAGAAGCAGTGGCTAATTAGGTTGGCTCTTCTGGGAACCAGGTTCACAGAGCTCTAGTTGAAGGAAATGAGTGGTTTAGCCTGGGAAAAAAAGACTTACTGAGATAGGTGTGGGTCAAGACAGCTATGTGATAGGGGTGGATTTATTCTGTGTTGTTTCTTAAGGTGGGACTAGGACCAACGAGTAGCCATTACAGAGAGGTACATCTCAGTTGAGTATAATGCTTAGAGTTGTCCAAAAATATAATGTAAGGTAGTGAACTCCCCATCGGTGGAGGAGCTGAAGCAGGAGCTGGATGACAAAGTGTCGGGGAACAGAGATTCCTGGCTGGGAGATGAGAGTGGATCATTGCTAAGGTCCTTCCCAACTGCAAACTGGAATATAGAGTCACTAAGATTTTAGGGCTTCTCATCCTGCTTGGGCCTGACTCTGGAGGGAGTGCAGAGCTGAGACGTCAGGTGCTTGGTTATGATCCTAGTCTATGACAGCACCCTGGGAGGAATGAACTTCCCAGGCTTGTTCCAGCCTGGCTTTCTAGGCTTAGAGCACACTAGTCCCCATAGCACACTTTAGGTTTTGGCCAGACTGGCTCCTAAACAAACTTCTGTCTTCCCCCTCAGTGTTTTTGTGTGAGCTGTCCTCAGTACCAGGAATGATCCCTTCAGAGTCTAGCATAAGTGCCTGCTTTACTCCTGGTTTCGGGCGGGGGAGGGGGGGGGCGCTTCTGCATCCCCTCACTTCTTCACACTTACTCCAGACTTGTGTTGTGCTATTTTGAATTGACATCTGTGTGTGTGTGTGTGTGTGTGTGTGTTGAGGGAGGGAAGGAGGTGAGAGGGGGGTAGAAGAAGGGAGGAAGAGACAGAGAGAGAGAGACACAGAGAGATACACAGAGAAAGACAGAAAGAGAATTCGTTTTCTCCATGGAAGTTCCTTGTGGGCAGGAGTGGTTTGCATTTTGCTTTGACATCTTAGAGCAGAGTTAGTGCCTTATTAAGATAAGTGATGCTTGAATTGAATCATCCTGCATCAGCATGACTGTCCCCCAGCCTCCAGCCTCTAAGCTGCAGCTCCAAAGGCTTCCACTCTCCATGTCTTACTTACAATAGCTTTCCGAAGTTTCTCCTTTCCAGGGCAGCTGTTCAGAAGCAGCTCACAACTGGACCCACCAGAGCTTGACGTCCTGGCCACTGTACATAATGAAGGACATATGGTAAGGCCAATGATCCATAGCTGCCTTGTGTTGGGATTCTTATTCAGTGTGCATTACTGGGAGCTGAGCCACCTTCCTCATTCAGTCTATGGGTATTCATCACACAGGCACTATCTTCAGGAAAAAGGCCACTGCTTGATAGGAACTGCAGAAGAAAAATAGCCAGAAGTCAGTGTCTTTCTTGGTTTTTAGTATTTTTACATTGTGTGGCATGTACAAGTTCAAATCCTCCTTCAGACACTTACTAGCTGTGTGACCCCAGACAAATCACTTAACCTTTCTGTGCCTCAGTCTCCTCATCTGGAAATAAGGGATAATAATAGTACCTACCCCCCAGCGATGCTGTGAAAATCAAATGAGGTAATATTTGTAAAGTTTTGCATACCTAAAGGAACTATATAAATACCAGATAGTATTATGAGTCAGGCAGGTCAAAGTGATGGAAAGAGAGCTGAATTCAGAATAATATGGTCATTGATTCAGAGCTCTAAAGGAGCTTGGAGGTCCTCTAGTCCCATGCCCTGCCCCCTTTATGAATGAGGAAACTGAGGCCCAAAGAGAGAAGAGGTTTGCAAGGTTTCACGGGCAGTAATTGACAGAGTGGAGGTTCCAAATGACTACACTGGCCCCAGCAGAGAGCTCAACTCAAATCTTGGCTCATTTCACCTCTCCCTCAGTTTCTTCATCTACGAAACAATGATAATAACCCTGAAACTGCCTTAAGAGCTTTGGGAGAATAAATACTACCTAACATGACTTGTCATTTCCAAATAATCAAGTATCAGATTGAAACTGCCCCCACTAGGTCCCATTCCACCTTGAAAATTTAAATAAATTTTAAAAAGCTTTGAAGAAGTCTTACTTTCCTAGGTCTTTAGAGACTAGGATTTTTTTGAGGGTAAGTGGTATACCTACCCACTGGTTAGGTTGAGGTTAAGGAAGACAAACCTTCCTGACTATGCCATTTTAGGCACATCACTTTACTTTTCTAGGAGACCTCAGTTTTCTCATTTGTAAAATCAAGGTGTTTGATCTTGATGGCCTTGTGGAGGCCCTCCCTCTACCCTACAGCCATGGTCCTATGATTCCCTTATTCTATTGGAGGATGGCTGGGTAGGGGAGGAAACTGGACAACATGGGGGTCTAAGATCCTTTCTAGCTCTAATTCTATGAGCTGCTCATCATCTCACAATATTTCCTTTGACTGCGGTTATCAGACAAAAAAATCATGGGTTAAGTGAACCATGGCTATGACCCAGGATGCCTATTCTTTTCCCATCCCTTTTCTATCCAGCAAATGAATGAACTGAAGAAGCATTTGTTTTTCAGCATTTGCCATGGGTCAAGTACTGTGCTAAGCCCTGGGCACATGAATACCAAGGAGCTTACATCTTGATAGGCAGAGACAACACACAGAAAGGAATAGTGGTCAGGAAAGAGGATTTGGGTCTCACGTAGGGTGAGATGATCCATATAGTAGTCAATTGGCCAATTTCCAAAACAATGGTGCTGCTGATTTTATTACTGTGTCCAGCCAGTAAGGGGGTGGAAGTGGGGAAGAGATGGTTAATGGCTGTGGTAGCAGGGCAGATAGTAAGATGGCTAGATGGCATGTGATACATGTCCAAAGATTCAACAGCCCCATAGTTCTATCTCTCCTACTGCTCCTCCCCCATGATCCTGTCCTCTGATTTCACAACCATGATGCAGAAATGAGTCTGCTCCTTAGCAAGAAGTAGAAAAAAGTCATTGGGCAAACAACCTGGGCCTAGGATGAGGGTACCTTCTATACTATAGTTGCTGGTGCCCATGTTTCATTCTACTTGACCCCTTGGATTTTGGATCCTTTGCTATTTCTGACCATGGTTACCAGCTCCTTCCCTCCTGTTGTGACCCCCTAGTTCCCAGACTTTGGGCTAGTCCCTGCTAATGAACATTATGGACTCTGGTGCCTCTACTTTGTCCTCCTGGTTCCCAGATGCTTACTTTGCCCTTCCCTATCAGTTAATCCCTTGGATTCCTTCACCCTGGCCTTAAACTACAGGCTCCACAGTTTTCAACTCATTTCTGACCTCCTGACTTTGCTGCTCCCTCTGTCTTCTGCAGGGGAGGAGGCTAGAAAAGTGAAGGCAAATAATATTTACAGTAACTATACCAATATAAAGGAAAAGATCACTAAAAAGAATCATATGATTTAGAACAAGAAGGGATCTTGAAGACTTATTTTATAGATGAAGAAACAGAAATATTAAATGGCCTTTTGTGGGTTACCCAGCTAGTAAGTACTGAGGCAGGGTTTGAACTCAGGTCTTCCTGACCACAAGTCCATTTCACTATCAAGCTATCTTGAGTGGAACTCTAAATAACAGAAAAACAATGTAGGTTCTAGAGAAGACATAATAAAACATATTTTCCCTCATGGAATAAGAGGGGTTGTGGTAGAGATGACTACTAGGACAGAATATTATATACACTGTCTCTCAAGGTTTCTATACTGAATGTTTTTGCTAAACTGTTTTTCTTTCTCACAAGAGAGGGTTCGTGCAAGAAAAGAAGGAAGAGAACTGCATGTAAAGAAAAAAGCAAAAGATAGCAACAAAACTTGTTTTTCTTTTCTTTTTCTTTTTAAAGACGCACAGGATCAATAATAAACCACCAAGTGGTATAGCATCTAAATTCTTAAAGGAGAAGTTAAGTGAGTTACAGGAAAAAATAGACAGCAAAACTATACTAGTGGGGGACCTCAATTGTCCCCTCTCAGAAGTCAATAGATCCAACCAAAAAATAAACAAGAAGGAAACTAAGGAGGTCAATAGAATATTAGAAGAATTAAATATGGTAGTCCTTTGGCATGATCTAAGCGTGAAAGGTGACACCATAAGCAAATTAGAAGAGCAAGGATATTCTACTTGCAGATCTATAGGGAGGGGAAGAATTCATGACCAAAGAGAAGAAAAGGAGGGCATTACAAAATGTAAAGTAGTCAATTTTTATTATACTAAACTAAAAAAGTTTTATACAAACAAAATCAATGCAACCAAGATTAGAAGGAAAGCAGAAAGCTGGGAAAAATTCTTTATAGCAAGTGTCTGTGAAAAAGGCCTCATTTCTCAAATATAGAGAACTGAGTCAAATATACAAGAATATAAGTCATTCCCCAATTGATGAATGGTCAAAGGATATGAACAGGCAGTTTTCAGAGGAAGAAATTAAAGCTATCTATAGTCATATGAAAAAATGTTCTAAATCACTATTGATTAGAGAGACGTAAATCAAAACAACTCTGAGGTACCACATCACACCTATCAGATTGGCAAACATGACAGAACAGGAAGATGATAAATGTTGGAAAAGATGTGGGAGAGTTGGAACACTTAATTTGTTGTTGGTGGAGTTGTGAGCTGATCCAACCATTCTGGAGATCAATTTGGAACTATGCCCAAAGGGCTACAAAAATGTGCATACCCTTTGACCCAGCAATATTGCTTCTAGTACTGTATCCCAAAGAGATTATAAAAATGTGAAAAGGAGCCACATGTATAAAAATATTTATAGTTGCTCTCTTTGGGGTGGCCAAGAACTGGAGATTGAGGAGATGCTCATCAATTGGGCAATGGCTGAACAAGTTGTGGTATATGAATGTAATGGAATATCATTGTGCTACAAGACATGACGAATAGTTGGACTTCAGAAAGAAACCTGGGCCAGCCATCAAATTTTTTTCAGAGCATGAAGGGACAACTTCTTCCATGAGAGTCACCTCTTGCTCAACTACAGACCCAGCGAGAGCAGCTTCACTCACTGTATCCTTCTCTCAGCGTATTCCCTCCTCCTTTATCCTACACCTGACACATGCTTCCCCAGGTCCGGCCTCCTATGTCCTGCTTTGGTTTATCAGAAATCTAGTCGAGGGGAAAAAATGTAAATTGCCAATTTTTTAAATAGCATTTTAGAAAACATTTTCAGTTCGTGTTCAGAAAGATATTACCACTAATTCATCTTGGGTACATTATTAACCAAAGTCCGAAATATCTAAAACGCCAGAGACAAAAAAGTAACCATCATCCAAATTTCAAGAAGATGCCAAAAAGGTAAAATATTTTAGAGAGTAGCCTTCTTTCGTGAGGGGGAACATCTGTGCCTGTAATTAGCTGACTTATGAGCACAATTAGCTATTCAATTCTCAATTTAAAAGTGCAAGGGACATGGAAATGTTCTTCCAGCTTATCAATTTCTACTTTATTATTTCATTAAAATTCAACCTGGATGTTCTAGTTGCTTTTTAAAAAAGAGTGGGACCAATTCCACTTGGTAACCATAGTCTTTCTTTCTTTGGTGACATCTGTTGTTCTATGTGTATTTTTCACATCAAAAAGGCCCATATCCCAGTTGAATTTTCCCTGTTAGGGTATTATTATTCATACTTTATAGACTAGGAAACTGAGGCCCACAGAAGTAAAGGGGCTTTGTCACACAGCTATTAATTGATATAGCAGGGATGAGAATAGCATGGATTAGGTTGTAGTGATCTAAACTACATTCCTTCCAAAATGCATGCTAAACATATTATAGTAGAACAGAAGCACCTTGAGGGTAAAGACAAAGTTATTTAAAACTTTTTGTAAATCAGAAGAAATAAAAAGCATTATTAGAACTCAATTATAGTTCAACAAAACTGAGAACACAAAAGAAATAGATTACGTTGAAAAATATAAATTTTCCGAACACAACACCTAATAGATAACACTAATAACCTAATAATAACAGAACACCTAAGTCTAGTGGATTTACATGAGAATTCTATTAAACTTAAAAATTAATAACTATCTTTATAAAATATTTTTAAAAACTGAGAAATAAAACATCTACCAAACTCCTTTTTTGAGACAAATATAGTCCTAATACTTAAACCAGAAAGGATAAATCGGAGAATAATAATAGCTAACATTTATATAGTGTTTAAAGATTTACAAAGCATTTTACAAATAGTCTCTCATTTTATCTTTATATTCAACAACTCTGGAAAATAGGTGTTATGATTGCCACCCCAATTTTATAGATGAGGAAACTAACTTAGACAATGAGGGTCCAACTTCATGCAGAGACTAAGTGTCTGAGGCTGGATAGGAGCTTAGGTCTCCCTGCCTCCAGGGCCTACACTCCATCCACTGGGCCCATCTAGCTGCTTCTAAGAGAAAGGGATTAGAAACCACTATCATTAATAATTATTGATTCAAAATTTTAAAACAAAACTCTGGCACAAAGATTATAGTAATTTATCCACAAAGTCATTGATTATGACCAAGCGGAGGAATCTTTGTAAATAGGAATAAAAGTATCTAAAACTAAAGGGAATCATTCCATTCAATGGAGATATACTATAAGTTTTCTCACTAAATATAAGAATTATGCAAGACACTCTGTTTTCTGCTCTATAAGCTCCAGCAATAAGACAAGAAAGAAATTGAAGACATAACGATAAGCAAGGAAAAGAAAAAGTGATTGGTATTTGCCGTTGACATTATAGTTTACTTAGGAAATCCTAGGAAATCAGCAAAGAAATTAAGAGAGAAAATTAAAAGCTTCAAGAAAGTTGCAAATTGCAAAATAAAACCACAAAAATCAAGAGCATTCTAGATAATAACAAAGTCCAGGAAGCAAGAACACAAGCAGAAGTAGGTCCATTCAAATTAGCTGCAAAATGCATAAACTATTTGGTAGTCAATTCACCAAAGGACATTCGATATCTATATAGAATTTAATTACAAAAGACAGTAGACAAGCCAAGGTAATGGTGTAGGAGGAAGCAATACAGCCCAGCTCTCCTCACAACTACATCAGTAAAAATTGCAGATCACCAAATCCAATAGTGGTCAGGAAATCTATGGAGAAAACACAGGTAAGTAACTGTCACCCATCCAACAGGGACTGGGTTTGACCTGGAAGGGAGCAGCACCAGGAGCCATCTTGCAGACCCAGTGAGAATGTATGTGGAGAGCTGGGGCTAGGTTCCAATGGATCCAGCTCAGACAGGATCTGAAGCTGTGTACTAGACAAGAAGCAGGAATTTCGACTTTAACTCTCAGGTGTCTGGCCTGGGCCCTCTTCTCTTCTCCCCCTAGACTATTTCACTTGGTCATCTCAACAGCTCCCTTGTATTTAACTACCATCTCTATGCTGATGATTCTCAAATGTACCTTTCCTGCCCCAATCTGTCTGCTGAACCTCAGTCTTGTGTCTCTAGCTGTCTTTGAGACTGGACTGGATGTCCTGTGGACATCTTAAACTCATCATGTCCAAAACAGAACTCATTATCTTTCCCCTTAAATCACCCCCCCCCCCCCACACACACACACAACACCATCCTCCCAGTCCCTCAGGCTCACAACCTAAGGAGTCATCCTATATTCCTCACTCTCTCTCACCACCACACCCCATACCTAAATGTAGCCAAGGGCTTCTGATTTTTACCTTCCCAACATTACTAGAATATGCCCTCTTCTCTCCTTTGACCCTGCCACCACTCTACTACAGGCTCTCATCACCTCATCACTGCTGGCTTATTGCAACATCTGCAGATGGGTCTGCGTGCCTCAAGTCTCTCCCTACTCCAATCTATTTTCCATTCAGTCACCAAAGTGATTTTCTTAAAATCCATGTCTGATCATGTCACACACATCCTCCCTGCTCCCCTTCAATAAAGATCAGTGACTCCCTCTTGCCTCCAGGAGCAAATACAAAATGATCCCTTTGGTATTCAAAGTCCTTCCTAACCTAGCCCCCCACCCCACCCCCTCCAGTCTTCTTACACCTTACTCTCCAATGTGTACTCTTGGATCCATTGACACTGGCCTCCTGGCTGTTCCATGAACAAGACCTTCCATCTCTCAGTTTTGGGCATTGTCTCTGGCCATCCCCCATGACTGGAATATCCTCCTTCCTTTACTGTGACTACTGACTTCTCTGGCTTCCATTAAGTCCTCCTCAACTCCTCTTAACTCTAGTGCCCTTCCCTCTTATGCTAATCACTTCCTTTTTATCCTGTATATAGCTTGTATTGTATATATTTGCTTGCATGCTGTTCCCCCCACATTAAATTGTAAGCTCCCTGAGGGAAGGAACTGTCTTTTGCCTCTTTTTGTATCTTCAGCACTTAGCACAATGTCTGGCACATAGTAAGCACTTAATAACTTTATTGAGTTGAATTGAACAGAAGCAAGAAGCAGGTAGCTGTCTCACACTAACCCTAGAATGAGTGCATGAACTGAGCCCCTAGTCTGATCTGAGGCCTTCAGGTGAGTGACCAGGATAGGAGCTCATACCAAAGATTAGATAGCAGTTCCATTGCTCTGAATCTCCAGACCTTTCTACCTGATTGACAGAGGCTTATAGCCAGCAGAAGTCTCCTAGAGTTCCATAAAAGGGCAAGCCTACAATTTTGACTTCCAGAACCAAACTAGGCTCAGGAACTTGCAAAGCTCAAACTAGCAGGGCAGCATTAAGGCTTTGTCTAGATCCCATTGATTAGAGCATACCAACAATTTTCAAGTCCTTGGTCTGAGCCACCTCTAAGATCCTTCAAAACTACAGAGGTTAATACCTGGAAAAAGCAGCAGAAATAGACATTTCCTCCAGAAGTGTATAGATCCTGACCCTACTACAAAGATTCAATTTGGGAAGTAACACTGAAAGAATGAGGAAACAAAAAGAGACTTCCATGATAAAGAGTCATCATGGTGGTAGGTTCATACAAGATATGAACCCAGAAGAAGAAAGTTACTCCAAAAAAATCTTTAATTGGGAATTGTTTTATTTTTGACACTGGTAATTGATTTTTCATCATTTTAAAAATAAAATAATCTAATTTATTTTTAAAAAATAGCTCTAGCTTTATTTATTAATACAATTTTTCATTTGCAATTTTATCAATTTCTTCCTTGATTTTCAGATGTTCTATTTTGGCATTTAATTTGCATTTTTTAAATTTGTTGATTTTCTAGATTTTTTTTAGTTGCATGCAAAATTCACTGATCTGTTATTTCTTTCATTTTTTGATGCCAGTTGTTAGATATAAGTTTTCCCCTAAGGACTTCTTTGGTTGTATAACAGAACTGAGGGTATGTTGTCTTAATAAGGTCATTATCTTTAATGAATTATCAAATTATCCACTGTTTACACAATTTGTTCTTTGACCTACCAGTTTTTTAGGATTAATTTGTTTAGTCTCCAATTAATTTTAATTCTTTCTTCAAGGATCTTTTATTGAATAAATGCATGCTTTAATGCATCTTTGTAAAGAATATATTTAATAATTATGTTTCTCTGTATTTGTGAGATTTTTATACTCTAATAGATAGTAAGTTTTTGTAAATGTGTCATGCAGTACTGAGAAATATGTATGCTCATTTGCTATTTTCATGCAACAAATGAAGAAATCTATCATATCGAATTTTCTACAATTCTATTCAGGTATTTAACTGGTTTATTTTTGTTAGACTTATCTAGGACTGAAAGGAGTATATTCATGTCCCCTGCTTTTATATTATTACTATTTATGCTTCCCCATAACTCATTCAGCATTTCCTTTAAATACCACGTGCAATGACATATAGTGCATATATTTCAAGTGTTGATATGAATTCATTGTCTATGGTACTCTTCAGCATAATGCTGTTTCCTTGTTTATATCTTTGAATTGAATCTATTTTTGCTGCTACTTGGTTTAAGATCATGATTCCTATCCCTGTACGTTTTTTATTCCAGTTGGAGCATAATAGATTTTGCTCCAGACCTTTAACTGTATGAGCCTTTATATTTTATGCATGCTCCTTGCAAATAACATCTTGTTAAATTCTATCAGCTTCCTAATCCACTCTAATAAAGTCAATAGCCAGTAAACATTTATTAAGTGCCTGTTATGTGCCAGGAACTGGATGAGTTTATCTCATTCACATTCATAGTTTTGATGGTTAATTATGTGTTTTCTGCCATCCTTTTCTCTGATACTAATGCTTTCAATGAGGATGAACACAGCATCAAGGTCAACTACCATACGATGGCAAGGTCTTCAATTTGAAAAGGCTATAAGCCAAGACCAAAGTGGAGAGAGCGTTGGTGCATGATTTTCTGTTTGCAGATGATTGTGCACTCAATGCAGCCTCTGAAACTGAGATGCAACAACGTATGGATCATTTCTCTGCTGCCTGTGCTAATTTTGACCTAATAATTAACATTAAGAAAACACAGGTGCTCCATCAGTCACCACCACACCATCCATACGTGGAACCATTGCTTTCAACAAATAGAGAAGTTTTGAATGCTGTGGGTAAGTTCACGTACCTTGGTAATGTACTTTCCAGGGATGTACACATTGACAATGAGGTTGATGCATGCATTTCCAGAGCTAGCTTAGTGTTTGGGAAGCTCTGAAGAAAAGTTTGGGAGAGAAGAGGTATTAGACTGACTACAAAGTGAAGGTCTACAGAGCTGCTGTGCTGACCTCATTGTCATATGCTTGTGAAACATGGACAGTCTACCAGCACTTGCCAGGAAACTGAATCACTTCCCTTTGCACTATCTTAGGAAGATTCTGAGGATCACCAGGCAGGATAAGGTACCAGATACTGAAGTCCTTGCTCGAGCTGAACTGCCAAGCATTCAAACTATGCTTCATAGAGCGCAACTCCGATGGGCTGGCCACGTTGTTCGAATGCAAAATGTATGCCTGCCAAAAAGACTATTTTGTGGAGAACTTGCATGGGGCAGGTGATCACATGGTGGCCAGAAGAAACAATACAAGGACACTCAAGGTCTCTCTCAAGAACTTTGGATCTGACTGTGCAACATGGGAGACACTGGCACAGGACTGCTCAGCATGGCATGCCCACATCAGAAAGAGTGTTGTGCTCTTTGAGCAAAGCAGAATTGAGATGGCACAAAGTAATCGCAGGATGCACAGATTTGGGATATCCACCCCACATATTCACATGAACTATCTGTGCTCAACCTGTGGTAGAACATTCCGAACTCATATTGGTCTGATCAGCCACAGTTGGACACACTGAAATTTCACTTTGTCACGGTGATGTCATTTTGGTCCTCTTTGAAGATGACCAGTCAACCAGCTTCTCTTTACTCCTTACCCCCTGTTTACAATGAAGAAGGGAATGGTGACAGTTTCAACACCAGAGGTCTGTTTGATGCAATCTGCTTCTGCCCTTCTCCTGCCCTTCTTCAATCACAGACTCCTCCTCTTTGTTTCTTTCCTTAAAATCTCTCCTCAAGATGCACCCTCTGAGGTTAGTGCTTATTTTGCTAATGACTAATCCTTCCCTGAATCTTCTTTTCCTCTTGATACCCCGCTCCTCATTCCCTCCTGTTTCCTTGTTGAATAAAATATATATCTATACCAAACTCTTTGTGTGTGCATGTGTGTGTGTGCTCTACCTCACTTTGAGATTTAAAAGACAGCAATCCCCCCCAATACACACATTTCTCCTTGTTTTTCATAGTCTTCTACTTGGGTGCCCCAATTATGTGCCACACTAAGTTCCCTTATCCTTCTTCCCCAGTTCTTCCAAGTTTATTCATTCTCCCCTCACATTGTTTCAACTGTATTTTTTTCAATCAGCAAAAATCTACCTCCTCTCTCTCCCAATCAATCTCCCTTCCATTAAGAATGAAAGAAAAACAAGAGCCTTGTAGTAAACACACACAGTCAAGCAAAACAAATTTCTGCATTGGGCATGTCTAAAATAACATATGTGTTATTGTGAACTCTGAGCCCATCCCCTCTCTATCAAGAGATGAGTAGTGTGCTTCACTATTAAGCCTCTGGGATCATATTTGAACAGTCCCTTGAAATCTATTAAAGTGATTTCTCTTTATTTTTGTCACTGTATAAATACCCCTCCTGGTTCTGTTCACTTCACTCTATATTAGGTCATCTAAGTCTTCCCAGGTTTCTCTTAAATAACCCCTTTTCTTTTAGCACAATAGCATTCTATACATTTATATACCATAGCTTGTTCAGCCATTCCCCAATTTATGAGCATCTTATCAGTTTCCCATTCTTTGCCTTTTCAAAAAGATCTACAAATATTTTGTACATCCTTTCTCTGTTGAATGAAATATATTTCTGCCTCCAACTGTGTGTGTATATTCTTCCCTCCTTTGACCAGTTCAGATGATGAGTGAGGTTCAACTGTCAGCTGCTTCCCCTCACCCCCTCATCGTTGTTTATACAGATGTCTTCTTGTACACCCTGATTATGTGAGATGTTTCCTAATCTTCCTTTCTTATCCCCTCCCTGCCCCTGTATAGACCTCTTACCTTGTTTTTCCATTTTTCTCCTAAGATCAAGACATAACTGAACCAGTCCCTTTTATAGAGTGCCTCTGTGATCCCTGAAGATGATAAGGTTCATAGGGGAAATTTGTGTCTTCTCTCCATATTTGAATTTAAGCAATTTATCCTTGTTTAATCCCTTGTGATGGTTTATTCATGTTTACTTTTTTGTCTTTTTTTTAAAAAAAAAACTCCTATATTTAACTTCAAAGTTTCTATGCAGCACTGGTCTTTTCATCAGGAATATCTAGAAGTCCTCTATTTCATTAAAAAAACCATTTTTTACCCAGAAGCATTTTCGTCAGTTTTGCTGGAGTTATTCTTGGCTATAAACCTCTATCCTTGGCCTTCTGGAATATCATATTCCAAGCTTTGCACTACTTTACAGTGGTCCCTGTTAAAGCCTGTGTGATTCTGATTGAATCCTTAATACTTGAATTCTTTCTTTCTGGCTACTTGTTGCAGTATGTTGTTTGATCTGGATACTCTGAAATTTGATGATAATGTTTCTGGGAGTTTTCACTTTGGGGTTCCTTTCAAGAGTTGACTGGTAGATTCTATTTCCACTTTAGACTCTGATTCTAAGAGATCTGGGCAGTTTTGTTTTTTAGATTTCTTGAAATAGGATGTCTAGGCTCTTTTTTGGTTAATGGTGTTCAGGTAGTCCAGCGGTTCTTACATTTTTTTCTACTTGCTTTGTTTTCCAGGTCAGTTCTTTTTGCTGTGAGACACCTTACATTTTCTTCCTTTTTCCTTATATTTTCATCCTTTTGACTTTGCTTTAACATTTCCTGTTGTCTCATGGAGTCATTAACTTGTTTGTTCCATTCTAATTTTCAGGGAGTTTGTTGCTTTGGTTTTGAACCTCATATGCCAAGTTGTTACCTGTCTTCACAATTTTTTCTTCCCTAGCTCTCTTTTCTAATTTTTGCCTCTAGAATTCTTATTTCATTGATAAAAAATATCTTTAATTCTTTTTTAATTCTTTAACTTTCTAACTCTTGCTTCATCTCTTCCAGGAACTTTAGTTGAATCTGTGCTCAAACTTTGTTTTGCTTTAAGGTTTTTCAGATATTTTGAAGTAATTTTCTTCTTTTGGGTTTTTCTCCTGAGTATTCCTGTCACTATAAGAGCTTTTCATGGTGGAATTCTTTTTGTTTGCTGATCCTTCCATCCTACTTACTGATTTGGACTTAATGGTAGGTCTGGGTTCTTTTATTGTAAGCAGTGCAGTGGATAGAGGTCTGGAACTGGAATCAAGAAGACTTGGGTTCAAATCCAGCCTCAGACACTTACTAGCTAGATGATCCTGGGCAAGTCACTTAACTTGTTTGCCTTAAGCTTTTTTCAACCAAAAAATGGGAATAATAACAACACCTGCTTCCCAGGGTTGTTGTGAGGATTGAATGAAATAATATGTGTAAAGTGCATGTCATAGTGCCTGGTACATAAATACTTCTTCCACTGTTCCAATCTTTCCTGCCTCCTCCATCATCACTATTCTTTAACTAATCTTCAGCCTCTTCCTGCCTGTTTCCCTGCTACCTACAAACATGCCCACATTGACCTCATCTATAAAACAAATATCTCTCCTTCCTTTTGTGGCTAAAGTGCCCACCCTCTAGCTCTAGTTAGCTGCCAAAGTGATTTTCCTAAAGCAGATGTCCAATCATGTCATCTTTCCTCTCCCCTTCCTCAATAAATTCCAGGGGCTTTCTATGGCCTCCAGAATCAAAATGTAAAATTCTCTGCTTGATTTTTGAAGCCTTTTACACACTGAGCCCTTCCTACCTTTCCCATGACTATCCCCCATGCTTTTCTCCCTCATCTCTGCCTTCTGGTTTCCTTGAAGCCTCAGCTTACATCCCATCTTTTGTCAGAGGCTTTTCTTGGTTTCTTCCACTGCTGGTGCTTTGCATCCACAGAGTATGTTTTGTATGTAGCATACAAATAGTTGTATACATGTTGTCTCTTCCATTACAATGTGAGCTCCTTTAGAGCAAAGGTCCTTCTTTACCTTTCTCTGTCTCCTCAGGACTTAGCACAGTGCTTAGCACATAGTGAGTGATAAACAACTGCTTGTTGACTGAATGGATGACTTATTGGGTATGCTATAGGGAGGGTTTTGTGTATGGGCTGGACTAGATGGCCTCTGAAGTCTCTTCCAACTCTCAAATTATGTGATCTTGGAAAGCCATTTCTCCTCTCTAGGCCTGGCCTCAATTTACTTATCTGTAAAATAAAGGTAGTAGAAGTCGATGCCTCCCCTGGATCACTGCTTTGTTGTAGCAGAGGAACTTGTGTAAGTCAGTGAAACTATGAGCTGTGTTGTGAAGGGTCACCCAAGATGGATGGGTCATAGTGGAGAGTTCTGACAAAAGGTCAGAGAAGGATATGGCAAAACACCCAGCATCTTTGCCAAGAAAATCCCATGATGGTAAACTTGGACAGACTTTGGGAGATAATGGAAGACAGAAGGACCTGATGTGCTATGGTCTACAGTGTCCAGAAAAGTCGGACAGGACTAAACAACTCAACAACAACAGAACTAGATAATCTATTAGTTCTTTTCTAGATGTAATATGAGAAACAAGATCCCAAGTAGTGCAAAGAATAAGTCCTCTGAACTGGTCACAAGTATTTGAATTCATACTACTCTAAGTTATAATTATGCAAAATATGGTAATTGGCTCTAGCCTAATGAAACCATGCAGTGTGAATTCAAACAATGTGATCATTTTACAGAATTCATTATTCACATTAATCAGGATATAGCTACATAGAGGAAAGGACGATTGATTTTGAGACTTGGAGTCCTTGCTCTGTCACTACCTGTGGCATATTAGGTAGGTCACTCAATTCCTTATTTGTAAAACTGAGGGGGTTGGACTGGATGATCTCAAAGTTGCCTTCCACTGCCATATCTATGATCTAACACTCTGTGACTCAGACAAGTGGTCAGGAACTTAATTTTCAAAAAGAGAAAAGGAAAAAAAATATCCATCAGTTCATTGATTCAGTTCAGTCACAAGAGACAACCTGGTAGCCTTAGCAACAGGAATTGTAGGAAAGGAGAAGCATTAACCCTTGAGAGCTCTTTTACTGAGCTGATAGACTGTTAAGGTGACATTTTAGCTCGCTTCTTGCATTTCTGAGGATTTTGTAATACCTGCAAATTTTCATTAATTTCTACACAACATCAACAAATGCTTCTCTGTACCAGTTATGTGGTCACCATGAATACCATTATGCTCTTTCAACTGTTTAATCATGATTTCCCCTGCAGTGGTTTTGACCTGACACTCACTATCCATTAGTGACCAGCAGCAGAGAGCCAGAGGAGCTCTTGAATGAATAAATCCACAGGGACTAATGTTTTATCTTTTAATTATTGTAAATAAATAGGATAGTTCTGTAACGGCTATGTGCTTGGTAGGTAATGAGTCTCATTGTCTTTTAATTGTATGTTTTTGGCGAATGAGTTTTAAAGGTTGCACTGGTGTTTATTAGCCCAGGGCCTAGCAAAGGAAGTATATAAATGTAACTTTTATTAATAAAATACAATGACGTTCTTTGAGCCACAGGAAAGATAAGTCACATGTATCTGGTTATGTTCAGATTGTTATTGACTATAATCTTACACTGTTCATAGGAAGGTTCTGGCCCACGTGCCAGGAAACTGAGTAGAAAAAGATGTGTAGAAAAGAAAGAAAAAAACGTGTCAATGCAACATTTAACAAATACACAGAAGACAGTAGAAGAAAGCAGGGAATGTTGTTACTATGTGATATTTAATATGCATTTTTAAATGCTGTACATAATAGAGAAATGGTTTTATATTTATATGTATACATACAAAACTGTTTATATATATCATATATATCTACATATATGTATGCACACATATTTTCTACTTCTGTAGCCTTCTTTATAAATGAAAATGTTCATGTTTGCTGATAAATTTCTAGTTCACAATATTTTTAAAAAGAATGCAATAAGCAGCCTCCTTGAGTTCTATCTCTAACTGTCTAGTACATAAACTATTCAAGATAGATAGTAGTTAAGATACTTCAAGCCTCAGTTTTCTCACCATTTCATAACCCTCTCATTGAACTATTTAAAGACTATTGGGCTTGGAACTGGAAGAGCTGGGTTCAGACCTTGACTCAGCTACTTACTAACTGAATGATCTTGAACACATCCTTTCTAGACTCTGCATCTCCATTTTCTCCTCTGTAAAATGAGGTGGTTAAACCAGACAGTCTCTACATCCTGATTTCTCCTTATATAAGGCACAGCTCCAATTCTCTTCCTCCTCCTTTACCTCCAACCTCACCCCTTCCTATATAGTGCTAGAAGAGCTAACCAGAGGTTATATGGATTGGCTTGGGATCATTTTCTTTTCTTTGCTTTCCTATCACAAGCAATAAAATGGCCAAAGGAGGGACAGAATAGTAGAAAGGAGGAAAGAGATAAAGGACTGGACCATCCACAAATGGATAATCTGCCTCTGAAAAATGGGACAGTAAATTTATTTGCTATAAGAAAATCCAGATCCAATTCAATTATACAGCTACTTACTAGCTGTATAACCTTCAGTAATGTACCTCCTCCTCTCTGAATATCAGTTTCTTTACTCAAAAAAGAGGGAAAATAATACTTACACTATTTACCTCACAAAACATGAAAGGAAAAGTACTTTGGAGACATTAAAGTACTATAGAAATGGGAGGGGTTATTATTATTTTTCTCTAACTGAAGTCTGCTAGCAGTGTCATATAGGACATCACTACATAAAGAATCAGTGGATAGGTGGACATCTAAGGTACTGGGAGTGGAGGAAAAATGGTTGAAATAGAGTCATTTCTCTGCTACTGTACTTAAAGAACATGAGAAAAAAATGAAGATTTACCTCCTCAATTTGTATGTTCCAAGAAGAATTTTAGAACTAACAACTGTATGGTCAATTTTTGTAGGTGAATTCCTAATGTGGTCTATCTACCCAGGTTGAATTTGCAGCTTGCTCCAGTAATGGACTCACAATATGACAATAATCTCAGAGATATTTTCTCTCTCATGGAGTTGGTCTGAGCCATTTTAGTTTGTTCCCAAAGCTGGACTGAGCCATTTTGGTTTGTTTCTATGAAATCTTACACAGAAGTAGAATGTCAGCTTTTTGAGGGCAAAGATTATTTTCCATCTTATCTTTGCATCCCCAGCACATAGGACAATTCCTAAAATATAACATGCACTTAAAAATGCTTGTTCATTTCAACTGAAAATACACACACGCATGTTTGCACACACATATACATGATAAGTTATAGAATGGAATCCACGGTCAACATTGATACAGAAACTATCCTTCTCAAAATGCTATCTCCAAGATGACTCCCAATGAGTCTGTTGGAGAAGTCGGGATTGCCACAACATGATAATTTTGACACTTTCATACACCATTGAGATTCTGGTATTATCTCTTACATGCTGGCCATCATTGCCTTTCAGAGATTGTTGGCCTACATTTCTCCAAATCTGAGGGGAAGTAGGGTATAGCAAAAAGATCTGAATTTGAATCCTGGCTTCAAAAGTTCCTAGTGGAATGATGCCGGAAGATGACTTAAAACTTTGTCTGCCTGTTCCTTATCTGCAAAATAGGACTGATAATATCTACTTCATATAATTGTTCTGAAGAAAGAGCTTTGTAAATTTTTAAGTGCTCTGCAAAATGCTAACTAAATAGAAGTTGAGTAGCAAGCCTCTAGTAAACAGGTGCTGAATGACTGAAATAAGAAGAGTTAGAGAAGAGAGACAGACAGACCCTCAAACGCCCAGACGTGGCTGCTGGCAGGGAGTTGATGACAAAAGCATCCCAGTACCACAGCTGGCTACTAATGAACATACCCCAGAGGGCACACAGATTTAGGGCCTCTACATTGGACCCTGAGTAGGTCCCAAAAGAACTCAGAACCATTTCTGCTGACAGAGGGAAAAGTGAGCAGTTCTACTAGAGGTACCTGAGGAATAGGAGCCAACACAGGGAGCAATACACATCCAAGACCTTGAAAATGGAAGACGGGGAGAGCTAGGAACCACAGGAACCATGAGTGGAAGAGACATTAGAGAGCCTTCAATCCAGTCCTCACATGTTTCCAATTCAGAAACTGAAGCCCGAAGAGATTAATTGACTTGTCCAAGGTCCCATAACTCAGTTGCAGAGCTGGGCTAAGACCAGGTCCTACCACTTCCGAGGGGGCTTCTTGGACTCCTGCTCATGAGATTGTGAATTATCCCTTTCCACCTCCAGCTCTGTTCTATTAGGCAGCCTGATCCCTGGATGAGCTTTTGGGCCATTCCCAGGCCTGGTTCCCTGAACTTTCTACCTCTCTCTCAGTTCAATAGCAGATCCTTTTCTCTTGGAGCTCAGTGTTCCAGCCAACCCATCTTTGGAGTGTCCCCAAGCCTTATGCCACTTCTCAACTTGTAGATGTCTGCATGTAGACAACAGCATTGGTGTCCAGCAACCCAGCCATGACACATGAGAAGCTCTGATCCTTGAGGGTTGACTCATTGTGGTGCAGACTGAATAAATAATTCAAGGAAATGAGCCAGCAAGAAGCAAGTTATGATCCTGGGAAGGTTGGAAAGATGCAAATGGAGCCAGAAGATTTAAGTCTATCAGGCTGCCCTGAGACAGCTATTGAGGCAGGTTAGCATTTTACAAATAACTAACATTCCATGGGATTCCTAGCAGCAGCTCAAACTGGGTATTCAAAACAGAATCTGCAGCCAATATGTAATTTTTCTCAATGCCTGCTGTACCACCCTCCCCTGCCTCACTCTTCTTCCCATATCCATCTTCCATTAAAGAGCCAATGGGCAAGAAGGAATGAAGGAATAGGTGTCCACTTTCAAGGCATGATGTCTCCTTAGAGGGCCTGGGCAGCCATACCATCCCCAGTCAACAATCAACATGATCACAACCTTATAAATCGAATGCTCTCATTCCATTCCTGTGTTCAGCTTCTCCTTCAGTAGTAAGAACTCATGACCTGAGTGGTCTCAGTCAAGCTTGGTGCTTTTGAGCTCCGAGAGCTATGCTCTGATTATGTTTGGAGCTGTTACAGATGAAATAATTTTGCATGTGAACTACTCTATGATTCCTTCCCATAGAATTCCCTGAAAAACCTCTTTAGTTCTATTGAAATGCAAATAAACTGTAATTGTCCCCTTGATTAAATTTCAAAATTTGTGATCTCCTATCACTCTCTTATTCATTGTTTCATATTGCCCAAAGAAGGCCTTTCAGCATGCTTAAAAGATAATCCTGAACCAGTCTCTAGGAACTGGGGGACTAAGCCCCAAGAATGGTATCCCCTGTGATGGAGCTTCCACAAGAGCAAAAGCAAACATGTTCCTAAAATGATCTCTGGAGCATGTCACAATCACAGCCTGAGTCTCTGAATTAAAGGCCAACCCATAACTGAAAGAAGGCCCCCTCTGCCATACACCCAGTTTTTGCTTGAAGACTTTGAGCGCGGGGGACCTCACCACTTCCCAAGGCAGTTCGTACATCCCATTTTTGTACAGCTCTACTGAGTAAGAAGTTTCTACATTTGCTTCTTTGCCACTTCTACCCATTACTCCTGGTTCCACCCTCTAGGGTCAAAAAGAACAAGTCAAGTACCCCTTCCATATGACAGGCCTTCAAATACTTGAAGACATCTATCATGTTCCCCTGGAAACTTCTCTTTTCCAAGTTAAATCCTTCTCCCACCCTCTTCCACCTTCACAAACAGAAAAAAATAGTTCCACTTACCAATTGCACACACACACACACACACACACACACACACACACACACTCTCATTTGATTGAGAAGCCATCCAATTCATCGTCCCCCCCATTCGATCAAAGAAAACAAACTCAGGTCACAGAGCTAAGATTCAAATGCAGGGTTCCTCACTCCAGATCCAATTTATTTTCACTCCTTCAAATGAGATCAGTCATTCCTAGCAATGCCACTACTAGGTCTATATCCCAAAGTGATCAAAGAAAAGGGAAAGGACCTATTTATACAAAACTATTTCTAGCTTCTCTTTTTGTGGTGCAAAAGAATTGGAAATTGAGGAGGTGCCCATCCATTGGGGAATGGCAAAATAAGCTGGGGTATATGATTGTGAAGGAATACTATTGTGCTATGAGAAATGATGAGCAGGATGATTTCAGAGAAAACATGGGAAGACTTGTATGAACTGATGTAAAGCAAAATGAGCAGAATCGCGAGAACAGTGTATACAAGAACAGCAATATTGTAAAGATGATCTGCTGTTAAAGACTCGATCACTCTGATCAAGACAATGATCTCAGACAATTTCAAAAGACCCATGGTAAAAAAAATGCAATTCACCCTCAGAGAGAGAACTGATGAACTTTGAGTGCAGATGGAAGCATATTTGTTTTTACTTTCATTATTTTTCTTGCTTATATAGGTGTGTGCTTTTTTTTGCAACATAGCTAATATGGAATTTTAAAAAATTAAATCAGTCATGGTTCAATACAATGAAAAGAAAGGTTCGTTAATTATAATAAATGACGATCTCAAGATCAACAACTTAGAGATGGAAAGGGCCCTAGAGGTCAGAGTACATCTGCCTCATTTTGTAGATGAGGAAATTGGGATTGAGGGAGGGGATGTGACTTGCTCCATATTGCACAGGAAATAAGCAGCAAAACTAGAATGTGAACCCAGGTTCTCTGACTCCACATTCAGCATTCTTTCCTCTATACTATGCCAAATGCTATAGAGCAGTGCTATTAAACTCAAATAAAAACAGAAACTACTAAAACATATATAGCATAGAAACCACATACTAACATTATCTATGTTTTACAGTGTCTTTATTTTGTTAAATAGTTCCCAACTACATTTTAATCTGGTTTCAGTGGTACTTGGGAGTGTTGTGGTCTGTGTGTTTAACACCTTTGGCATAGAGCAATATCATCCTCTGTGGTATAGAATCCTTTCTGCCTGCTAAATTACGTTGAGTAGGAGGAGCAGGCAGCGATGTTGGCATGTATAATTGTAGCTAGAGCTATATTTACAGGACAACTCCAATGTCTGGGACTGTTTACATAACTTTCTGAGATAGCATGTTATGACAGCTAAAATCTAAGAACTATTTCATCTTTTCCTTGCAGCACTGAAAACTAGTCAAAACTCAACATATACATTTAGTTGTAACCCTAGGTTCCATGTGAGGGTCTAAGACCTCTGTAAGGTCAGGTAGAAATACTTTGGTCCACAGTATCTATAACACCTCTAGGGTCTTCACCAACATTCAGAACCCTTAGATGAAATCATCCAGAGCTGAGCTTGGAAATGAATTTTGGGTAGTAAATGAAGGTTAGCATCAGGAACATGGAATTGAAAGTGGCCATCCAGTAGGTCCTAAAGACAAATGTCACTGTTGCTGCCCATTTGCTTCCATGAATGAAAGCACATTGAAATCAACAGAGCCACCCTCATGTTTTTGTACTGCCTGTCCCCTAAGCCTGGAATGCTCTCCTTCCACACCTGTTACCTCTTGACTTCCCTGACTTCCTTTAAGACTCAGGTCAACTCTCACCTTCTATAGGAGGCCTTTCCTAGTTCTCTCCATGGCCAATGCCTTCCCTTTTGAAGCAGATGGTGATGCACTGGAGAGAGTGCTGGGCCTGGACTTAGGAAGTCCTGAGTTCAAATTTGACCTCATACACTTACTGACCACGTAACCCTGTAGGTATGTTACCTTAGTTTGTTTCAGTTCCTTCCACTGTTAACTGGAGGTAATAATAGCACCTGTCTCACAAGGGTGATGTCAGGATCAAATGAGATAATTGTAAAAAGCACTTAACACAGTACCTGGCGCATGGTAGGCATTATAGAAATGTTCATTCCCTTCCCCCATTAGACTACAAGCTGTGTGCGAGCATGGACTATCTTTTTGCCCTTCTTTGTATCCTCAACATTTAGCATACAATTTGATAAATGTTTGTTGACTGACCAAGAACCCCCATTGGATGAACAGAAAGTAGAAAACACTGTTGTTCCTTCTGGCCCTTCCTCCTGCCTCATGTAAGCTTCTCTAGCTCCATTAACAGCCAAACTGTTTCTTCTTATCATGTCCCAAATCCCAGGGAAAGGGACCTCTTAGAAGAAGGATACTCATGATCTGCTTATAATTAGATGGGAGAACTATACCTACCTTTAGTGGTGAATTAACCAAAGCTGACCACACCAGAAACTCCTGTCTGATTAGTAAGAAGGCTCAGGTCCTGTTCCTCCAAGGTCCCTGCCCTGATCCGCTCCTGCTATGCCACTACTCAATCAGGTGCACCCTTGGCTATTGATAATAGCAACTTGTAGGTTTGGGGGGGGGGGTAGGAGATGTAGGTGAATGTGTGTATCTGAGTGTGTGTGTATATTGTGTATGTGTGTGTATGTACATATGTATCTGGGACTGAGTGTGTCTGGCTATACTCTGGGAGTCAAAAAGAAATGATTTCCCAATTGAATGACATTTTACAGATGCCACTTTTCTTGTCTGTTAGTGTGGATTACTGAAAACTATCTTTTACACACATACACATAGACGAGACTGGTGTTATGTATCATTTGAGGACATTTTAACAAAACATGGAAAAATAATTTCTATCCTCCAGGGATGTGGGACTATTTTTTCCTCCTCCAATCCCTATATATTCAGCCAAACTCCTTGTGTACACAGGATTGGGTACTTTGTACATCTGTCTTTAAGGTAGCTAGGTTGTGCAGTGGATAGAGCACTGGGCCTGGCCTCAGGAATACTCATCTTCCTAAATTCAAATCTGGCCTCAGACACTTACTGGCTGTATGACCTCAGGCAAGTCATATCACCCTGTTTGCCTCAAAAAGGAACTGGAAAGGAAATGGCAAGTTACTTTAGTATCTTTGCCAAGAAAACCCCAAATGGGGTCATGAAGAGTTGGACATGACTGAAATGACAGAACAGGAACATCTGCCCTTACTAGACTGGGCATGGTTAAGTATCATCAGTTCTTCGAGTAGAAGGACTAAATTGTCTGTTTCTTTGGCAAACCATATTCTACCACCTATTCCTCCTCCTCAACCCACACGGCTAGATAAGAGACCTTTAGCTTACTGATAGTGGAGGCAGGCAACTAGGTAAATGTGACTTGATTGATTGATAAAGGACAAGAGGTTTAATTTCTTCACACTATTAGGAAACAGTTGGGTACGAGTATGATACTAACAAAGTAATAATTTGGTGAAATCTAGACCTGTCATTTGATCTAATTGGGAAACTCTCAACGTGGAAACTTTTTTCACCAATGCAGATGAATAAATCAACAAGCATTTTGTGCTAGGCAGAATGACTCCTCTGCCTTGGAGAGTCACTTGGAGCACTGAGGGGTTAAGTGGCTTACTCAGCACCACATAACTCCTATGTTAGAGAGATGACTTCATCCCAGGTCTCCCTGAAATTCATAAAGCTTTGAGGGCATTAAAAATTTAGAAGGCAATGTTGGCAAAGCTCTTTAATCCTGTATTTTGTTTACACCTCCTAGCAACCCCATGAGGCAAGTGCTTACATGTTTTATTGTCCACCATTTGTAAAATGAGGAAACTGAGACTCAAAAAGGTTAAGTGACTTGGCTAGGGTCATATAGTTCATAAATGACTGGGGTAGGATTTGAACTTAGGCCTTCCTATCTCCAAGTACTATACTCTTTTTGGTATGAGAACCCGTAATTGCTTGTGTCATGTCCTTCTTCCCCTTGGAGTAGCCTTGTTGGGACAGAGGAGATACCTGCTGCTTTCCATGATCAAGAATTCAATAACATTTTGCCTTGTACAAGAGCAGCTCACTGGAATGGATTCATCAAGGCAAAAAGTCCATTTCTTCCTTCCCACATGTAGCCAGGCTTGAAACTGTGGCACCACAAGCCCTAACCTGAATGTTCTCTTCCCACCAGAATGCCCACTCTTTTCTACTGTACTGGCAGCCTGGTTCCTGAATCCTTAGTCCATCACACATCACTGGGGAGCTGACCATTAATATTCACTTATCATTGGAAATCTTAAGTAGCAGCTTTTAGAGGTTAAAAAAAAACCAAAACAATGACAAAATAACCAAAATCATGGGGAGAAGTAGGAGGTGTGCTCCTCCTCCTAAGAGCAAAAACCTGCTGCAATTTGGTTTCCAAAGGATACTAGATGTGCTTATAGCCTTTTACTTGGGGAAGTGGGGTTACAGCATGCTGGCAACCATTTGGGTAATTACATCTTTCAATGAGGGACCTACTCACCTCATACAAATTAGCAATTGGCATCCAGCTCCCAAATGTGCGTGTGTCCAAATCTTGTGCCAGGTGCCTTTGTTGAGAGCCTTAATCCTCTCCCTTTGACACTCTTTGATAAAGAAACTCTTGAATGATGTCGAGCTGACATCCTACCAAGAGAAAGGCAAAAAGGTTTAACACTTTTCCATCTAAAAATAATTTCAATTGGAGCAGAAACCAACAGGTGCTGTTGTGTTATCCATTTTTCTCTGTTTAATGGTGGCCTTCACTCTAACCCCAGGCAACTAGCACTTGATGGAAAGGAACCATAATTATCCTACCCCCCTCACTATCACCATCTCTTTTTACTTATGGGACCTGTCTTCACGCTATAACTATCAGGTTCCAAGAATACCCCTAACAAATCAGATCATTAACTTTGGAGAAACAATTAGAGTTTTAATTTGAGTTAAACTCCTGTGGAGTCAATTGCTGCAACCCTAACTCTGTCATCAACCTGCTAAGAAGTTTTAGATAAATCGCTTGTCACTTCTTGCTCCTGACTATGAACAGAGATGATAAATAGAAATGTCTACCTTTTAGAATCCTGTGGATTATTATTCCAACTCTATGGAGTGTTCCACAATATCAGAGCACTTTGGGAATGTTGTATGTTGCACGTATGGACAAGGGGTATGGGACAACAGTTTGTGCTCCAGTTGTAGAAAGGGACCAATTTATGAATAGGCAGATAAGATTTGGCCAAATGCGCAGGAATAAGCTTGAGTAGGGCTCCAAAGGACATTATGATTGAGATACAAAACTGTAAATATCAATACCGATTAAATTCAGAATAAAATAATATTTTGTGCAATGAAAGTGTTTTTTTCTTAAATTAACTAAAATTTTTATGGTTTCAAAGTCACTTTTAAATCATTCGGTATGGGCAATGTAGCTAACGTGGTAGATCACATGTATGGATCATGCTTCTCAGGTGAGTTACGGGACCCAAGCTGAAAATGACTTCATGTGTCTCAGGTAGCACTTTAGATCTTAGAGGTGGGTTGTGCTTTTCATTCAGAGGCATCCTGGTATGGTGGATAGAGGGCCGATCTTAGGGACATGAATATCTGGGATCAAAGCCTGTCTTTGACACATACTGGCTACATGACCTCCAAAGGTCCAGCCAGTTTGCCAAGACTGCAAGTTACAAAATAGATACTTATCTGCATTGACAACAAGAAGTTCTAGACCAGGAATTCCCCAAAACAACAAAGTTTGCCACCTTTGCCTTCTAAATTGTAGTGCCCTCAAAGTTTTATGAATTTCAGGGAGACCTTGGGTGAAGTCATCTCTCTAACGTAGGAGTTATGTGGTGCTGAGTAAGCCACTTAACCCCTCAGTGCTCCAAGTGACTCTCCAAGGCAGAGGAGTCATTCTGCCCAGCACAAAATGCTTGTTGATTTATTCATCTGCATTGGTGAAAAAAGTTTCCACGTTGAGAGTTTCCCAATTAGATCAAATTACAGGTTTAGATTTCACCAAATTATTACTTTGTTAATATTATACTCCCTACTCAACTGTTTCTTAACAGTGGAATAAATTAAGCCTCTTGTCCTTTATCAATCAAGTTCCGAAGTTCAGATTTTTTTAAATCAAATATTTTATATCTACTCATATTCACCTCTTGTATGTCTATTCTATTCCAGTGATCTATTTATTTATCACCTACTATCAGATAATTTTGGTAATAATCACTGTATGATATGTTTTGAAATATGGGAATGTTAAGTCCTCTGCATCAGCTTTGCTCTTCAGTGTCTAGGCATTTTAAAATCTAAGTCTTTTAAAAATCTAAGTTGAGAATAAATATCTATATCTGTGGATGGAGCTGCTGACACTGATGAAGTCACAGGTCCATGTTAAAAAAAAAAAGAAAGAACTATGTTGGTGGAAAGCATTATTCACATTCTGGAAATCACAACTCCTTTGCATATCAACTGAGTAAGAGTTCATTTTCAATGTATTTGTTCTTGAGTTCATGATTTTGTATTTTATGAAAAATTCTTTAAATTACTCACATTGGCTTGTGAGCCATGGGTATGTCAAGTTACTTGAGTCAAGCAGATTAAATAAAATAAGGAACACAGAAAGGAACTTATAAGACTTTCAGGCTCTGAGAATTCTTTTTTGATGGCTCTCTCAAAGGCAGGTGAAATAACTTTCTTTCCAGTTGAGTAGGGTTTTTTTTAAACTCTTCTTAGCTTAAGCCAAAGGGAATATTGCAATGGTCCTGAGCAGTCTTAAACGGTTCTCTGTGGTTGGACAGTGTTCAGCATACTCACTGTTCTTATACCATATTTTCTGGCATTATTTCTGCTTTTAAAAGAGCCCAGACATTATTTTTGCCACGGAAACAAGCGAATGAAGGAGAGAGGCCTCATGCAGGGAGGTTACTCAGGCAACGCTAAGTCCAATCTCATATGTTCCTTGGGGGCTCCTGTGGCTATTGGCACCAGCATCTGCCTTCGAAGCAGAGCCTCTGAAGGCTTGCTAGGAGGGAAGGAAGAAATGTTAAAGCATAAGTTTCTTTCTTCCTCTGTATTTCAGCAAGCTGGTTTGAATGGAACACTGGTCATACCTATGGAATCCCTCTTAACTCTTGAGAGGGTCAGTGTTATGTCTGAAAGGTAACTTCAGGACAGCTTGAAGTTGACAGATGCAATAAAGGAAATGCCTAGAGAGGAAATATGGCTGCAAGTCCAGAATGTCTATGTATATATGGATATATATCTCTCTGGGACTCCAATGGTCTTTTTTTCAAACCAACATAACTGTTTCAGGAACTATTTTGTAAAAATGCTAATGTATAAGCTACATTTTGGCTAAACCTCCAAAAGCAAAATGCACCAAGTTCCTGATTTTGCCCTCAGAATCAAACCGGAGCACCACGAATGTCTTCTCTAAATACATAGCTGTGCAACCAGAATATTCCAGCCAATGCTAGCAATTGAGTCGGGAGCCATACAATGTTTAAAGAAATGTTTAAAGAAACAGAAAAAGGAACTCCCTACATGGGGTGACTCCTCCATGGGAGAACTGTAGAGTGACACAGCTAAGGACTGTGCAAGGTGAGAAGGTAGGGAAGTGATGGACAAACACTGAGGACATGATTGAGCCAGTCAAGTTTTGAATTTCTACCCCCAGGGAATCCGACTTTCCTGAGAGTGCTAAAAACATAGCAATGAAAACCTTGTGCATGAAGGCAAATAAGACCAACAAATAGACAAATGCTTCAATTAAGCTAGGAGAGCTAAGCTGAAATCCAATTGTTTGAGCAAATGCCACTAAATTCTCTTATCTTTTCATCTGTCTCTTTCTCCTTTCTTAGGTTAATAGTGATAACCTGAACTCCCCTAGGGGCCCTGGAAGAAATTCTCATGAGGGAATTAATAAGAGAGAGAGATCTTTTCTCCAGGATAGCAGGACTATTTTTTTCCTTTCTCCCTCCCCTTCACAGATATTGAAGACCTTTGAATATTATTATTTTCCTAATTCCACAACTGAGACTCAAAGTTTTAATTAACTTATAAAACAACAAACATTAATTGAGTGCTAACTAGGTATAAGTCTAGGTACTGTGGAAGGTACTATATAGAAAGAGAAAAAGAGAGAGAAGAGGAGAGGAGAGGAAAGGAGAGAAAAGGAGGGGAGAAGACAGGAGGAGGGGAGGGGGAGGGGAGGAGAAAGGAGAAAGTCAGTCGTTTCCCACCAAGAGATTACAGTCTGATTGAAAAGGTCAAACATAGACAAATGAAAAGAAAGTAGCATGTAGCATAAGATATTAAAGGAGAAGAAACCATTGTCAGTTCAGAGCATCAGAAAAGCCTCCCTGGAAGAGGAGGGTTTTGAGTGGGACCTTGGAAGATTGGTAGGATTTAGACACAGAAGGAAGGGAGATGAAATGACATAAGCTAGAGCTCATAGGAAAAACATGAGTGGTGTGTTGGTTGGCTAAAGAAGAGGCTGGCCAGGATTCTATTTGTTTGTTCTATTTTGTTTTTGCAAAGCATTCATAAGAGATAAATTCGGGAATGGATTGTGGAGGAATTTGAAAACCAGCCTAAGAAGCATACATTTTTCATGAGTGTGCTGGGACTTTTCCCCAGGTCTTACCCAATTTCAGAGTTCAAAGGACATCAGCATCTAGCTCATTCATGGCAACTGAAAAGGGCATTGGATTTGGAATGAGAGGACTTGCATTCCAATACTGATTCTGTTCCTTACTATGTATAACTCACTTAATTTCTCTGGGTTCAGTTTGCTCATCTATAAAATGACAGGTTTGGACTAAATGACTCCACATCCATGATCTTAAGAACTCACACCAAAAAGAGAATCCCCTCTCCAATACAATTTCTCCTAGAAGTCCTCCAGGAAGGGGGAGCACAATGCCTCTACAACAGTCAGAAGGTTTTTGCTGACAATCAAGCCTGAATCTGGCTCCTTGGAACCTCCACCCATTGTTCCTGCTTCTGCCCAGAGAGATAGAATAAGTCTGATGCCTCTTTGGTATATCAGCCCTCTAAGTACTTATTTGATCCTCACCCTGCTGCCCTTGTGTCCCCCAACCCCAGTTTAAACATCCTCAATTCTTCCTTCAACTGATCCTCATCTGACACGTACTCAAGATCCTTCCCCATCCTCCTTGCCTTCCTCTGGACACTCTTCAGCTTATCAATGTCCTTTCTAAACTGTGGTACCCAGAACTTCACACAACACTCCAGATGGAGTCTGGTCAAGAGGACAGTGAGTGGGACTGTCACATCTCTACTCCTTAACACTTCCTTAACAGAGGTCAAGAAACAATTAGCTATTTTGACTACCATAGGACATAGTTGATTTGTATTGAGTTTGCATTATGCTAAGATTCTACAATCTTTTTCAGATATGGAGAAATGAAAATCTGATAGGAGACTATTATAATAGTCCAGAAAGGAGATAATAATAGTCATCCATCAAATTGTCAAAGATGAAAAAATACAAGAATAATCAGCATTGGAGGGCTTCTGGGAAAAAATACACCAATTCATTGTTGATGGAGCTGTGAATTGGTAAACCATTCTGGAAAGCACTTTGGAATTAGGCAAAGAAAGTGACTACAATTTTCATATCCTCTGACCCAGGGATTTCACCATTAGGCATAATCCCCAAGGAGGTCACTGGCAAAAAGAAAGGCTCTATATATACCAAATAGTTATGGCAGCACTTTTAGTGGTAACAAAAAACTGGAAATAAAGTAGATGTGTGTCAGTTGGAGAATAGCTAACAAAATGATGAAACAGAAGAGTAAATTATAATAAACAACATCTATATAGTGCTTCAAAGTTTGAAAAGCACTTTGCAAAGATGATCACATTTGGTCCTTACAAGAATCCTGGGAGGTAAGTGCTATTATTATCTCCATTTTATAGATGAGGAAACTGAGGCAGACACAATTTAAACTTGCTTTGCCCAGGTTCACATAGTTAAAAAGTGTTTGATTTAAACTCAGGTCTTTCTGACTTTTGGTCCAACATTTTTCCAGTGCGCCACCTAGCTAGGCAGCTAGGTGGCACAGTGGATATTACTGCACTGTACATGAAATGAACATGATGAAGCATGGAAAGACTTATATGAACTGATGCGAAGTGAAGTAATCAGAGAATATTATATATATGCACATATGTGTAAATTAATACATATCCGAATTATAAAGACCAAGCTTGGCCCCAAAGAAGAGATATGAGAAGACACTTACCAGTCCCCTGCCCCATTCCTTTGCAAAGTGGAGGAGAGAGGATTGTTCCATCAATGTAGAATAATTCATATTATATCAGATATTTACTCATTTTCTAATTAT